>NC_056746.1:254080577-254203077 GCF_019279795.1 Protopterus annectens | reverse complement strand
AGATGACGTATCTAAAAGTATAGGAAATTTTCAATGCTATATCTATCATAAATTTTGGAAAACTAAGGCAGACATAGATATGATTACTTGATGGTTGTAAGGAAAACAAAGGAGTTTTCTACACCAAATTATAGTAATTATGCTAGAATAAAGATGAACAGTTTTGTTACATGTGGTAAATGGTCATACAATATAGAAAACAACAAACTGCTAAGGTTGTATTTCGAAATTAGTTGCTTCTACTTAGAAAGTAGATGGGCTAACAGAAAAAAAGCATTTTTTTTCATTAAAATATTAAAGCTGGCTCTCTGCTGATCACCTGTGTAAATTAACATGGATGATAATAAAAGTTCACTAAGCAATCTTCTCACATAGGCTTACCTTTGAGCTTACAGTGAGACTACAGTATGTGCCATATCAACGACTGGAGAGAAATAATTCTTTACAGCTTATATATATATATATATATATATATATATATATATATATATATATATATATATCTATAGATACACACACACACACACACATGCACACATATATTTTTTCCAGATAAAATAGTGATAGTGTATGTATGTATATACATATATATATATATATATATATATATATATATATAGATATATATATATATCTATATATATATATATATATATTTATATATATATATATATATATATATATATATATATATATATATATATATATATATATATATATATATATATATATATATATATATATATATATATATATATATATAGATATATATCTATATCTATCTATATATATATATATATATATATATATATATATTATATATCTATATGTGTGTGTGTGTGTGTGTGTGTGTGCGCGTGTGTTTGTGTGTGTTTGTGCATGAGTGCGTACATGTGTTGTGGGAGGGTGGATCACAGATAAATCCTCTAGAGCCCTCTTCTTCCAGCTTTTTTTTAACTTAAGCATTTCAGCAAACATTAAAAAAGAAAATTAAAGTAAAATGCCTTGGTATCAATGTCTGGCATTATCTCATTGATTAACCAACTTAATATGCTACGCAAGACCACAAATGCTCTATAATACAGACCAACATTGCAGAGACATTTCATTAACTCACATATACCATTACCTCATAAAGCAAAGAGGCACCAGGGGTTATTAGAGAGAAAGAGAATAAATATACAAACATAAATCAGTGGTAGCTGCTAAAATGTACTTTTAACTTGGTTATATTTTTGATTAATCTCTTGAAGAGGCCTGGGTTTACAGCTTAAATCTTACAGAAAGGAGGTTAGAGATCTTACCCTTAGAATCTACTTTTCTGTCATTTCTACTTTCCTGAGGAATTTAGTGTTCTTGACAGCAACAAAAAAGCCAGCACTCCAGTATAGCCTTCCAGCAAAGAGTTTATTGTTCCATCATTCCTCCATGAGAAAATACCCCAGTGGGGTCATACCGGTTTCGGCAAACGCCTTCTTCAGTGACCACACCACAAATATAATGCATTAAGAATGCTAATTGCACACATTCATTTATACTAAATATTACAGCGCCCTCAAGTGGATAAAATTATTAAATAATTACCATATGGCAAAATATCTATATTTGACAAAAATACAGTGAAAGATATATATATATATATATATATATATATATATATATATATATATATATATATATATATAAAATAATCTGTTACAAAATAATTTAAAATTGGTCATTCAACCCAGGTGAAAATAAAGCTCCCAATTTAACAATCCACATTTTTTTCTTTGTTAGTTAATAGCTCGTGCATGGGCATCTGGACTCTTGAACCTGATAAGGTCAATGACCATGAAGCTGAAAACCCCAGTGTGATGTTTAAGTGTATGTTTAGATATAGAACGCAAAACTTTTTTATTTCTGATGTCACTTAAATATTCCCCGACCCTTAATTTAAAGGGTCGGGAAGTCTGTCCCACATAAAATGCCCGACAGCTGCATTGGGCTAAATAGATAACCCAACTGGTACTGCAATTGGCAAAAAAAGAGACATTGTAAACATGTGGGGAATTATGAGTAGTGAAACTGTTCGACATTAGCACCCGCGGGCAATATGAACAGTGCCTACATGGATGACAACGTACCAAAAGTTGCCCAGTAATTGTTTTTTAGACGGGGGGATTGGAATGATAATTATGCACCCTTTTATAATGACTAAATAACGATCTCAATGACCTCCCCTTATGAAAAGAATAAGAACACCGATCTTTGATGTAATTATTCAATATATTGTCTGACTGTAATAAATACCAATGTCTCTGAATAATATTCATGAAGCTCCTAGTGTTCCTGCCATAGGTAGTAATTAATCTAAGCTCCTGAGATTGATCTATTCTTTTAGAATGATATGATAGCAACTGTGTCCTATCTTGTTGATTAGCAAACAGGCTGGCCCTAGTGATGTCATCTGCCTGATATCCCCTGCTCTTAAATCTGGTTGTTAGCCCCTGTTGATGGTGGACATATGTGGAGGAATCAGAACAAATTCTCCTAATACGAAGAAATTGCAATTTGGGGATATTCCTGATGACATGTTGTGGGTGGAAGCTCGTGGCATGAAGTAGGGTGCTGAACTGAGGAAACTTTCTAAATACCTCACTTTCCAAAGTGTCTGACTCAGTTCTCTTAATTAGCACATCCAGGAAAGTGATTTCGGATCTATCAAAAGTTAACTTAAATTCAACACCCCAATTGTTGGAATTCAAATATTCCATAAATTCAAATAAAAATATCTCATCCACTTTCCACATCAACCAACAGTCATTAAGATATCTCCGCAAAATGTCTAATTTATTCATAAAAATATTATGATTGCTATCACAAATTAATTGTTCCTCCATGTAAGCCATAAACAGGTCCGCATATATAGGGGCAAAAGAAGCCCCCATAGCAGTACCTTGAACCTGCCAGGAACATCTGTCTTTAAAATAAAAGACATTATGGGTAACTACCACTTCAGCCATACAAACCAGAAGGGTATTAAATCCTGGTCTGTACATATTCACCCAATCAAGCCAATATTGTAAAGCAGTGAGTCCTGCCCAATGGGGGATACTTGTATATAAAAAGGTGACATCCAAAGTACATAATAGTCAGCCCGGTTCTAGTTGCATATCAGATATAATGGCAAGGAACTGTGTGGTATCTTGTATTTTAGCCCGTATTAGAGGCAACAAAAGTTTAAGATGTTGTGTAAGAAACTCTGACAAGGGCTCAGTCAACGAGCCTCTGCCAGAGACAATTGGTCGACCAGGCGGTCTATTGGGATCTTTATGATTCTTAGGCAACAAAGAGATATATTGCTGTCGGGGTGATTGACCTTTAGATGATAACAGGTATCATGAGTAATAATACCCTCCTCTTCCGCTAAATCCAAAAATTGGTCAATATCATGTTTACACTTACTAGTTGGAGCAATGGGCACAGCCATATAGCGAAGTTTGTTAGATAGCTGTCGCTCTGCGTCTGCCTCATAATCCACCCAATTCTGAACCACCACAGCCCCACCCTTGTCTGCCGGCAAAATGACAATATCATACTTGTTAATGAGATGTTCAACACACAACCTTTCTTGTTGATTAAAATTGTCTTTGATATTGTTATACTTACTTAGATTCAAATGTAAATCTTTAAGAACCTCATTTTGAAAGGACTGTACAATGGGTGACATTGGTGGTTTGAACTGTGAAGGTCTAAATCGAAAAGATCTGAGGTCAGGTTGATTGACTTTATCCCCTTTCAGATCATGAAAAAATAATCTTAAATTAAGGGTATGGCAAAAACTGACAACATAATTTGCAAAATGATGGTCTGGAACCCAAAAGCCTGGCACAAAACCCAAACCTTTATTTAACACCTGAAGTTGTTGTTCATTGAGTATAGCAGAAGATATGTTATGTACATTATTCACCAGCATTCAAATTTTGGTCATGTTCTGAAGAATCACCCCAAGATCCATTATGTCTTTTTTGTCCGTTCCCCCCCCCCCCCCGTCTCTGGGATCTGTGTCTAAAGGGATCCCTCCTGTCAAACTGTGCCCTGAATTGTTCCGCTTAGGAACTGGTGAAGTTCTGGTGTGACCATCCTCCCAATCCATGTTTGATGATGATTCATCCCCGGAGGTTGCAGACTCCCTACCTCTTTTCTTAAGTATAGACCTAGGTAGAAAGACCCAGGGTTTTCTAGGAGTTTGATCAGATGTAACAAATTTAACCCTGGGATGCACCTCAAAAGGTTTACCTCTATCATAATCTCTTACATCGTGAGTAAACTTTTTTATTTTCCTTTCCTTTAATCCAGATTCCAGTTCCAACAAATCCTTATTAAGTTGTTCAATACAAATATTATAACATGGAAGTGATGAAAAGTCCTCAAATCCCTTACTTAAACTTATAACCTCAGTAGTTTGTTCTTCCACCTTCCTCTCATAATGGCTGGTCAATATATTTACAAAATTCATGGAGGCCTGTTGTTGTACCTCAGACCATTGAGCCAAAAGAAGCTCATCCGGTTCAGCAACCATAGGCTGCAATGTTATTCTTAATCCCCTAGGGGCAATCTTACTCTGTTAGTATCCCCGAAATAACCTAAGATGCCAGACATTCTTCCTTAATAAAATAAGATTTTTAGTTAACTTAGTAAAGGCTAATTTGCATTCCTGAGTGGGGTCCTGAGCACCAGAACCATTACTGACATTACCTGATCCCAGACCAAAGATACCCGAAATCCCCAGAATCAGATGAAAGACCTTAGATAATGGTTGCCAAATCCATCACCAACCAAAAATTCCACAATATTTAATAACAGAAAACCCAAAAAATCCAAAATCAAAATAAATCCACTGTCCCTGTTAGTCGAATAAAAACACTATTTTCATAAACCATCTTGCACAACTGACACCACAAATGATTCAAAATCAATATATTGATAATTATACCTCTCTTAACCAACTATGAAACCTGTAAATGGCTAACATGGGCACAGTAGTAGCCAATAAACTGTACCCCAAACAAAGGTGCCCAGTTGAACAGTGTCTCTAGTAATATAGAAGTTAACCCTTCACAATAACATTTCTGATGTTTCCAATACTTTGAGACACTATAATGAGCCAACTGGCTAAACCTGTTTCTGCTACATAAACTAAATGGCCACAGGCAGACACTAAAATGCTAACTGAAACAGTGGATGAACCCCAAATGAATATACATTTCCTGGTCGATGGTGTAGTGGCAACAAAAATCAATGGATAAATAAACCATGCAAATATAAATTTGGATCTGAAATCCAACACCCCACTCAGAAACTAATAATAATAATGTTGTTCCTGTCCATATACATAAGAAAAATGAAAATGGTTATCAAACAAAACAATAAATGCATATACCCTATATATATTGCATCAGGAAATACATGAGTAAAAATTTAGTGTTCTTGACCTGAAGGTGAGACAGTATACTGATGATATAAAGGATGTTTTTTGCTGCCGTTTGCATAGCTAATATGTTAGGAGGGAAAAACTCTCTCAAATCTCATGTAACATGAGGGATGACCCACATTTTACTTTTTTGCACTTTCTTGGTGTCCTGTATATAAAAAAACCTTTCTCATGGAATTTATTAAAGGCCATTGCATGAAATGCATTAGGAAATGTGTCCAGCAGAACTGTGTTTTTTTCTTCAGTTTATGCACTCCCTTCTAAATGTTACAACTAGTTTGTGTTTTTTCAAGTTTATGACTAGGCCCTTTCTATCTCATTGATACCTCCCTGCATTCTAGTTACAAAATATATAAATCAAAAAGATAAAAGATAAAGGCAGCTGTGTAGTACTCACTCCAACCCCTCCTCAAGAAAAAAAAAATCACATAAACTACCAGCTACATTGCTGACAAGTATAGGTATAAAGCCCTGACTATGGGCCATAGAACCCTGGACCAGTTAGCAACACAGGAGTTTTAGGAACTGTCTGGGTAGGTATGGGAGTGAGCAGCTGATGTCAACATTGGTATTCTCAGGAAAGGTCTGGAATACATTCCAACTCAAGGTGTAACAGCTGTGGTAAGACCATAAGCATATGCTCCATTTGAGAAAGTACGACACAGATGTACCAATTTGCCAACAGACTATTGCTCTCTTGATGAAACACAGTGGATGTACAGAAGCATGCAACTCCACACAAACATAGCAGACACTGTACTGCACCTGCTGACAAACAGGGTGAATATTAGATGAAAAAAAGAAAATTTCCAAATTCTTCACAAGACTGCAGCCTACAATCCTTGGCTCCCACATACTGTACTTTTTGCCACTGAATGAAGGGAGATGGGAAGAATGAATAGGTCAGTGGAGAAAGTGTCTTCAGTTGTCAGGGATAGATCAGCATACTAAAAATAGAAAAAAAAACACATATAAGTTCAAGCAATGGTCTATGAGCTTGAATGACACTTTTGGGGTATTTTCTCAAAATGCATTGATTTGGTAAATTACAAGAAAAGAAAGCAAGTATAGAGCATGCATCCCTTCACCAGTAGTGGATATTATGATCACTACATAACTTTTTCCTACTTAGCCTAACCAATGTGACATATGCTTGATCTAAGTGTCTGCCTATCCTCTATAATAGCAGGACTAAGTTTAGCAGTCATTAAGACTACTCAGCAAGAAAAACATTCCTAGGTTGACAAGCACTCTCCACTCCATAACTCACCACAGGGTCACGTCTTTTCAGTTCTTCATTGCAATGCTCCATCTTGAATAAGGAAAATGGCCACAGACTGCCTTTTGGTATTTTTTCTAAAATGTTAGTCTTTTGTAAGTACAAACATAGTAAGTTTGTTACTATTTCTCTGCTACATCAGCTTATTATCTGTTTTGGGTTTTTCCGAGTTATGTTGAATTTCTCCTGTCAGGAAACATTTTCTCCACTTTAGGTGTAGACCCTCTTACTATTAACATGAAATATTTGTCCATTGTTGTAACTGTTGCATGAAAGTTTTCTCCAGCATAGTCACAGTAAGATTTGTACTGCTTCAAGACTTTGATTAACATAAAAGTGTCACATTTGCCAAGACTTGTTGAAATCTACTTTACAAATTAGACAACAGCACCTCAAATTTCACCCAAATGACCAGCCTTTACTGGATAAAGATGTTGCTAAAACAAAATTTGTTCTTCTGTTTTGCTCAGGCAAGAAAAATTGAAATCAGTAGGGTTATCATCCCACTCTAAAATAGGCAAACCTCTTCCTAGTAAGTCTGTAAGCCAGGTCTCTGAATCTACTTCTGTACCCAAGAATGAACAGGTGCAAACATTGTTGTCAAAGCTTCTGACACCTTATCTGTGCCTGCAAAGTTGACTTCTTTAACTGAATTGACAAAGCTGCCTACTTTTACTGAGACTTTGATCAGGGGTGTTTGACCTGATTCGAAGAGCTCAAGGCCACCTATGCCACAAGTTGCCTTCTCCTGTGCCCTTCTTGATGTTGATTATGACAGGTTGCCAGTGGGCCTGTTGAGAGATTAGGCAAAGTATTCAAGGGCCTCTTCCCCTAATCAGTCTGTGAAGGCTAAGGAGTACTTGACAATGTTTATTCCAAAACTAATGATGCATTAAATTTCTTCAACACTGTAACAGTTTCTTGAGCCAGTACTGACCCTAAAGATGTTGACTTCAACCCTAAAGGCATTGATCCTGTTAGCAGGGTCTGTGTTAATACCAAGCACTGACATTTTGATATTTGTACCATACGGACTGATGTTGTTAATTACTATGCTGAGTATTATCACCTTAATGTGGACTTTACCAACACCATTGCTCTCAGTGCTAATGGACCTTCTGATTTCAAAACCAGGTGCTGACTTCTCATCACAGGTGTCGATGCAAGCACTTCCAGCATCAGTACTGGGGCCAACCTACTTAGCAGTATGGTTTTCATCTTTGAGGCTTTTCAGTGTTGATGTGGAACCAGTACAAACCTTTGGAGTGGTTCTTCTCAATGCCATATATATTAGTTCTGATGTCAACACCATCTCTAATGTACTAGTGTACACTCTCGAGACCTTGGCTCTGCAGCATGTCCCATGACAGCAGGTCAGACAGGCTCCAGTCATTCTGAGCCTTGTACTGTGAAATCTGCAACAAAAAGGTCTCTTCCTCCTCTTCAGACCTCTCCAATGATAAAACCTAGGAAGGCCCTTTATTAGGAAGTACTTTGACTCTGCTCGGCTATCTTCCATTGCATAGCTCAATGATTAAAATGAAACCAACTTTCTTGCATCCCATGAACATTCCAAGTTTTGGGTGTACCTTTAACTAATGTATACTTTCTTCAGAGGAAGGCCTGTAGGTTTATGCAGGAATCCCTCTAGGTGATACTTCCTTTGCTTTACATGCTCAGGGTTGCCACAAAAGTGGCATTAGACCCAGATGTAGTGTACTCAGTCTTGAAAAAGGCTGAGCATTTCCTTCAGCCCCCAAGAGAGTGGGGTTTTGTCAGAAACTCCAAGCTTCACACCCTTGTATCTGCAACAAGCCTTTAAATGTCCCCAGATCCAAGCTGTCCATCCCTGAGATAAATAATCCAGCGAACAGACTACAGAAGTTGGTGCATCCAGCTACACCATCATTGCTATGCAGCACTGAATTTTGTTAATCAAAGAATGGATTTTGAATGTGATTTCACTGATGATAGATGCAGTCTTTAATGGAGGGGTTGACAGATGGGCCTATGAAAGGTAAACTGCTTTCTCAGTCCAAAGATTCATCTAACAAGACTGGCTTTTTTGCCACTTCACTTAATGACATTCAAGACTCTTCTATCAGCTATTCCCCAGTAATGATGAGCTGGCTAGTGGAGGCCATCATGTAGGTAGCCTCTGTGGCGTGTTGCGCCCCGGCCAGTATCCCAGCAATGAAGGCATATTTGGTATTACCATAACCCCTCACTTGGGTGGGGAGGCAAGTGACTTCCATCTTGGTGGGGTCTTCTATGCTCTCTTCAGTTGACTGCATGCTCCTGTATACCCACAATAAGGGCTGGCACATTTGCAGCTTGACAACCAAAGCACTCCACTGTGCTATCCTTTGCATTTCCACCCATCCTTTGAAGGATCATGGCACCAGCTGGTCCCAATGAACTTCATTATCTTCAAACATTAGACATGCCCATCCTCCCAGCGCTAGATCCAGCAGATGACTAAGCCATTAATCAAACTCAGGTCACCTGAGCAATAATCAGGGCTTGATCCATCTTTGCCAATGCAGCTAAAACGTCTACATTAAGATCCCCAAGAAGTCATAGTGGTATCTATGCTTCCAAACAGGGCCAGTCATTGCCAGTTGCAGATGCTTCCATTTGGTCTCATCTTTGCCCCCAATTTGGTTACCATATGCAAGACATTAGTATCAGCCCATGAGAGCAATTGCACACAGACAACATTTTCTCATGTCTATAAGATAGTCTCCCAACTGAACCTTTTGTCTATACTTTAGTAGGAGCAAGGGCATCCCTAATCATAACATTCCAATCTTCTGGCATTACAGTTAACCTTACAAGTCAAAACTGCCTCATCTCAGCTATCATATTCTTCAGCTGGATTTAGACAATGTATTTTTTGTCGATCTTATCATCCAAAGGATCAGGCATTGTTCCTTAAATCCAAAGCCTCCATCATACTAAACTCTGTCAAGATCTCAGCTCAAATGGATCTCAAAACACTAGGTCTAATGGCAGCATCCGACTTGAAAGATCCCCATGCCAGGCTCCTCATGAAGATACTGCAATGGGTACTCCTAGTCCACTAGTTTGGGCTATCAAACCCTCTGTCACTTTAAAATCAAATTGCCAAAACATGCAAACTGCACCTGCAGTGGTGTATGGAGCTCATAAATCTTATGAAGAAATGTTTCATTTATTTACTCCCACAGTTGCAGACACCATGGATGCATCTGCTCCAGCATGAGAAGGCATTACAATGAGTAGATGATCCAGGGTGTCTGGACATCATCTGACTCTACCCAGCACATTCTGGAAATAACAACAGTGCTTCTTACTCATTTATCCTTCACTACATCCTTCATCAACACCTATCTGCCATCCACACCAGCACTGTTGCAGTAGTTTGGCATATCAACAAGAAAAGGGGGGGGCACAATCTTACCCTTTTTATTGCAAAGCACAATGGTATAAGAATGGGCCATTTAGTTCAACCACCTTTTGATAGGAAATCATGCTCCAGGGAATGTCATTATTTTAGTTGATAAGCTTGCTTACTGCTTACTGATACCCCACTTATGGCCCCTCACTCCACTAATGACTCAAAGGTTGTTCTACATGTAGGACAAACTTTGCATTGACCTCTATGCATCACCCACCAATATCAAGGGCAACAGCTATGTCCATTTCATCTCTCTTTTTAGGGAGTGCCCCATGGATGGTCTGGTCCAGAAATGGCCTCCTTGACTTCTCTACATTTTTCCATATTTCCTCTGATGATGAGATTCATTCTGAAAGCCAGACTATTCAGGACCAAAACTGTTCTCATAGCTGTCTTGCTGGATTTGTCATATCGGTTTCTGTTGTTTCCACCACATGTGCTGGAGAAGATTCTGTGGTTGTATGCCTCCAAAATATTGCATAAACACCCATCACGTAAACATTACCTGGGCAGTCATTCCCTCAGGTTTTATTGCAAAGATTGACCAGTTCCAGCAGTGCTTATAACCTTTCATTTGTTCAGATTCTCTCTTCATCTCAGAAACCAAATACTCAAAAGATTTTATACAGATAAGTGGACTTGCTTTTCTATATGGGCCACATATAAAGGAATCTACTCCTGCTCAGTTCTACTGCATGTACCTTGGGTTATCTTTTTTGAAATCTTTGATTCCGACCTGTGTTACTCTCCATCAAAACACATCATCAACCATTTCTAATTTCCATACTTCGTTACACTGTTATTCTCTTGAATAATTTAAGGTCTGAAAAGTGTTCTTGAAGGGCAGTTTCCTACCTATGCCTGTTCTATGGGATCCTGTGCCACCATGGAGATTATGCCCTATTTAGGAAAAATTGACATTAACACTACCTGCACCCCTCACCCCCACTCACAGTTTTAGTTGTTCTGAACTACCTATCTTGGAAACATTATTTCTAATGACAGTCACTTCTGCCCAAACATTTGAGAAATGAATGCATTTTCTGTCAATCTCCATTACATCGCATTTAATAAGGACAGAGTTCCTCTCAGCAATAATCCATAAATTAATCACAAAGGTGCAAGAGAAATTACACCCAAACAGAGAGTGAGAAATCACTTCCTTTGTCAGAATGTGCACTGTTAACAAAGATTTTAAACTGACAATGCAAATGTCATCTACAAAGATAGACATTTATTTGTCTCCTTTTCCAAAAGAAAACTTAGCTAGAAAGTTTCTAAGATTACCTTAGCAAAATGGCTACATGTTTTGTATACTGTTTTGTCATATTAAATTTAATAAGCATCTTGTAACAGTACCAACGGTTTACTCACCTAGAACAGTTGCTGCTTCCATATCTTTTTTTCAGATTACAGTTCTGTATGATATTTTGGATATGTAACATGAGATAGCATCTCATTTTGTTTATGCATATTTCAACATGTTGCTTGATCAGCCATCAAAGAATATTATAATTTGCAGGCCATAAAGCAGCATAAGCAAAAGTATTTTATGCCAAATTAGATTCCTTTTACATTTCTGTTCCTTTGCATTTACTGTTCCACACAGTCTGCTTGGGGTATAAAAATACCAATGCAAACACTCCCAAGCACGAATCCTAAATCTTCTAGACTTTGTTGCAAACATAGGAGCCTTCCCATTGTTTCCTTGTGAGCTGCTTATCTAACCTCTCTTCCCAGACTTTTCCAATCTCCTCTGATTGATTCCTATACTTTTTTGCAATACTGTGTATGCCCTACAAATTATACTTTTTTTAACAGAAGGACCTGTTCTAGATTCAACTAAAAACTCGACCAGAGCAGATCTTTCAGTTAGGATCCCCATATTCCTCTCTCTTTGCCTATACACTGATATCAATTGTTGCAAAGATGGCCAGTCTCTAGTCTGCAATCGAAATGTCTTCAAGACATCTTCCCATTCTATTACCTTTCCCCTCTCTAGTCATTTGCTCCCAATACCTTGGTTCCTTTGCCAGGTTTCTCAATTTCAATTCCAGCCCTATCTTGCCTATTTTCTGTATCCGTAATTGTGGTAATGCCTATCAGAAAATCTCCTTTCCCATTCACATGCTGGCTTTGTTTTTAGCATACTTTCTTGTACATTATGAATATAATATTGGGTGTGGTTGTTGTTATTCTCCTTAAGGATCTGCATCCAAAATCCCACTCTATCCTTTCAAATTAGGTAATCCTAAAATGATGCTGTTCTGTTGGAAGAATCAGCTTATCTCAGTTGACCCTTGCCCTCTTTTCTTCCCAGATAAATTCCTTCAACTCTTTATTAATTATAGTCCACAACTTTTCCTTTGGTTGATAAAAAATATGCCTGACCTATACATGAAAATAAAGAGACAGAAACATTCTCAATGCATGTATCTTGCTATCCATATCCATAAGCAACAGCTTCCTTCAAATTAACCTTATTTTATCAGAGAATGTGAATGCTTCCAGTGCCCTACTCAACAAAACCCAGCTTACTCTATTGAATGCTTTCTCTGCATCAAGACTCAACAACAATGCCAGTATTTTCTTACATTCTGCTTCTGTGTGGGTCATCATTGTTCTGTTAATGTTTTCAAGTGACTGCTACCCTTCAACAAAACCATACTGAACCATGTCTATCAATATTTGCAACAACTGTGTCATTCTTTTAGCTGTTATAGACATAAACGCTATGGGCCTATATGAAGTTAAGTCTGATGGGTCTTTTCCATCTTCAGGTATTACAGCCACCACAGCTTTCTTCCAAGATGTTGGTGATTCCCCCCTTTTAAAATACTGAAAAATTTTCCACATCTTTATAATTCCCCCCAGCTTCCAAACCTTTACAGAAATACCATCTATTCCTGGACACGTTCCTGCAAAGTGATTATACATCATGATTGTTATCTCATTTCCTTCTATCTTAACTTTCAGTCATTGAGCCTTATCTGCCTTTAACGTTGGCATAATTAAGCTCTCCATAACTATTTCTATTTGTGCTCTTTTTTGATTTTCTTGATTTCCACTTTTATTTGCTTTATACAAAGTTGTATAAAAATGCTGAAATATCTGTAATACCTCTACAGGACCTCATTTTATTTTTCTTGCTATGGCCTCCCTATGTTTGGCAATATTGCTTTCTACTCTTTTTTGCCTAAGTCATTGTGCCAAAAGTTTTTCTGCTCTGAAATTACTATAAAAATAGTTGCTTAACAGTAGTCTTTCTAAACTCATTGTGAATATAATATTGAGTGTGGTTGTTGTTATTCTCCTTAAGGATCTGCATCCAAAATCCTACTCTATCTTTTCAAATTAGGTAATCCTAAAATGATGCTGTTCTGTTGGAAGAATCAGCTTATCCCACTTGACACCCTGTCCTCTTTTCCTCCCAGATAAATTCCTTCAACTCTTTATTAATTATTGTCCACAACTTTTCCTTTGGTTGATAAAAAATATGCTTGACCTATACATGAAAATAAAGAGACAGAAACATTCTCAATGCATGTATCTTGCTATCCATATCCATAAACAACAGCTTCCAATTTCTCAGTTTTTGTATATTATCTTGTTTGATCTCTTTCCACATATCCTTAGCTGTCATAACAGAATCATTATTATTCTATAATCTCAAATACTTCATTTTACAATGTTCACATTAATATAGGTATTGCTGGACTAATTCATGTGTGTGTACATATTTTACAGCTATAGCCTTTGTTTTATCTTCATTAATTTTATATCCTGAAAAGACTTGAAACTGTCTCCAGATGTTACATAAAAACTGAAATGTTCTTTTCTGGTTTTATCAGGTGCAAAATAGTACTGTCTGCAGATAAAGCCAACTTTTATTGATTATCATATCAACTATATTCTTGAGTTCCTGACCCCCTTATTTTGTTTTGTAAAGGCTCTAAATATAAAGCAAATAACGGGAAAAAACTGACACCCCTCTGTTCAGATACAACTTATCAGAGAGGAATTTTTGCCTCTGATCCCTCATATATCCTTCAAATTAACCTGATTGTTTTATCAGAGAATGTGAATGCTTCCAGTGCCCTACTCAACAAAACCCAGCTTACTCTGTTGAATGGTTTCTCTGCATCAAGACTCATCAACAACGCCAGTATTTTCTTACATTCTGCTTCTGTGTGGGTCATCATTGTTCTGTTAATGTTTTCAAGTGACTGCTACCCTTCAACAAGACCACACTGAACCATGTCTATCAATTTTGCAACAACTGTGCCATTCTTTTAGCTGTTATAGACATAAATACTTTATAATCAAAAACTGAAATGGGCCTATATGAAGTTAAGTCTGATGGGTCTGTTCCATCTTCAGGTATTACAGCCACCACAGCTTTCTTACAAGATGTTGGTAATTCCCCCCTTTTAAAATACTGTTAAAATCTTCCACATCTTTATAATCCCCCCCCCCCCCCAGCTTCCAAACTTTTACAGAAATGCCATCTATTCCTGGACACGATCCTGCAAAGTGATTGTACATCATGATTTTTATCTAATTTCCTTCTATCTTAACTTTCAGTCATTGAACCTTATCTGCCTTTAATGTTGGCATAATTAAGCCCTCTATAACTATTTCTATTTGTGCACTTTTTAGATTTTCTTGATTTCCAGTTTTCTTTGCTTTATACAAATTTTTATAAAAATTGCTGAAATATCTGTACCTCTACAGGACCTAATTTTATTTTTCTTTCTATAGTCTCCCTAAGTTTGGCAATATTGCTTTCTACTCTTTCTTGCCTAAGTCATTGTGCTAAAAGTTTTTCTGCTCTGAAATTACTATCAAAAAATAGTTGCTTACAAATAGTCTTTCTAAACTTATGCATAATGCCCAGATACTTCCTTATTTTCTCTTTATCACTCTGCAGTTGCACTTCTTCTTGTTCTCTGAGATTCTCTTTATTCTGCAATACTTTAAACTTTGTCAACCCCTCTAAATAATTCCTATTACTTCTTAACCGTATCTCTTTCTCTTTTACTTCTACCCTATGTTTAAACTCTGGTTTCATTTTTATCTCATTCACTAAATATAACTTCTGAATACATTTCTATCTCCCCTAGTAACTCTTCAAAAATTTCCACTATCCATTCCTCCAATTTCTCTTTTTTTAATAGATAGGTGGGAAGGCTCTGGTGTTTCATTTTACTTCATTACCCTTCACTTTTATCTTAGTTTTGATTGGTGCACGATATGACTGAACATGTGTCACAGCTTTCAATTAAATTTACATGTTCCAAGGAAATATAATTTCTTTTGAGTCTATCCCAGTTACTGTACCTTGGGGAATAATATGCAAATTATCTTACAGTTCCTACTACTGAATTCATGTCATCCATACAAAATATTTTCATAACTTTCTTTAGAAATTTACCCTCTTTTGTTATGTTTTCCTTTCTACCTCTCCAAGATACATCCTCACTGTTGGAAATCAAGCTCCAGTCCTCACCTATAAGTAATATTCCCTGTTGAAAACTGATTATTTCTTCCAAAATTTTCTTAAGCTCCATAACAGCAGTTTTTGGTGGAATATAAATACTTGCCAGTATTGTCCACTTCCATTGCTAATAGCCCCTTACTACCACAAATCTAAGATTCATCTAGCAATTAATACAATTATGCCCCTATTCCTTTTCCCTGATATTCTGCTGAATATCTATCCTGAACTCCTTTCTTTATCAACTTCTCATGCTCAGTTGTTTCTAACTGTGTCTCATGCAGCACTGCTACTCACACTCCACATTTCTTAACAGCATTTAGTACAATTTCCTTTTTGTCTGTATAAAGACATTTACATTGCAAGATAATGTGGATAACATAGCCATTATGATAATAACTTATTGTTCCCACCTATTATACATAATAGTTTTTTGGAATGTGTATTTCCAACTATTGTGTTACATGCCACACTAATGTTTGGAAGGCTGATCTTTTATACAGTAGTTTTTTAACATTCCCATTTGAGCTTATCTCACATTTTCCAAGACTCTTTGTTGTAATAAAATATTTCTTAAAAAAATAAAACACCCCCCACCCCAAAAAAATAATAAATACAGTTTCAGAACACACACATATACATAATCTATTAACTTAGAAGACACACAAAAATGATGTACATTTTCAAAACGTGAATTAAAACTCTCCAGATGGGAAAATTGCCCCAAATCAACAGCAGTACGTACAGAAATTAAGGTTACTCATGCTAAAGTGCATGTTACAGTTTGTGATCCCACATACACTGACTGGTGTCTGTCTTTTTCTTATCTCTATTCCCCTCCCAGATGTGATAAAACAGCATGTAGGCTTTCAGAAAACATTGATGCTTAGCTTTAAGAAAAATGCACTGGCTATCTTTAAATAAAGCAAATTTATACACTGTCCTATGTAATGCATTACAGTATTAAGACTGCAAAGGAATCTGCTACCTCTTATCCACTTCTTGATTTCAAATAATTTAAACTTTATTTTTCACTGAACTGTTTGCATATGCACCTTTACATTTTGCATTTCTCTCAGCAAAAAAAGCTGAGCCCTATCAACATTAATCACTTGCACCTGCAGACATGAAAACAGCAATGAGAGAAAAAAATCAGCTAACAACTCTGCAGACACCTGAAGGAATCTCTGTCAGTTTTCATGCAGAACAGAACAGAACATACAACATACAACAGCCTTCAGGTGTTGACTTCTTGACTCTCACTAAGCATTTGCTAATGAAAAAAAAAACAAGCTAACACCCTTGCATATGCAAGAATGTTAGCGCTTCTCATAGTTTTCATAATTTTGTCTTATTTTCCATGAATGTATGTACTGACATCTAATGGTGAATATAGTTAATATCTGTAAAAGGTGAACTTTTGGCGCCTTTTTGACTATTTAAATGAATGTTAAGACACCAATAGCCATTTGTCTGAAGAATGGTATAATTAATACCCGAAAGCGCTTACAAAAAGCTTTTTAAACTGTTCTGTTTTGTACACTGTTGGAATAAAAGAAAAACGTTGAAGTTAGCCATGGTGATCCTTGGAATTGTGCTAAAGAAAGTTATTTTCCATTCCTACTTGCTTAAAAAAAACTTGTCTAAAGATTAAGCAAAGGGCATTACTCCAATCATTCACCAATCCAAAAAATAAGAGAAAACATCTCAGCTTTACACATAACACAGTTGGTGCACTCCTACATCCCACCCCCTCCCCAAGATCACAGTATAGCAACCTAAAATTGTGTTTCTTCAGCCTTTCCTCTCTTGTTACCACTCTAAAGCCTATATTTTGTAAAACTAAAAAAAGTGATTTTAATAACTATATCACATGCAACTAACAGTGAAAAATCCAAAATATCCCTGAATACATACTACAGAAATCTGATGTAAAATATAACATGCAGTTTATATCATGAAATGTTCCATACAAATATCATTGAGAACTAAAACTGTTTCACTTCAATTATTTTTCTATTTAGTGTCCTAATTATCAGTGACACAAAGTGGTTTATATGCCCCAAAGCCCATCTAAAAGTTTAAAATTCAATCTTTCTCAGCCACTTTTTTCTTGCAAAGCCATACCTCACAAATGTAACTGATTCTCTGTAATCTCACATCTATTCATCACTTTCAGTGCCACTAGACTTTCTCCTGTTCATTTCCATTTCCCAATACCAGACTCTAGTTCAAGCCCAAGGTACTCCCAATTCTTCTAGTCAACTCATGTGCTTTTTTGTCTCTCAACATTTTCATTTGGAACCTTGTAAAAAGTTTCACTGGCAAAGTCTCTCCATGAGCCTTACTGGCAGAAGAATGAGAAGCAGAGTTTTGTTCTGTTTGCTGGCTCACGTTTTGTTGGATAAACTTTTACATTTTCTCCTTATCCAGCTCTACATCAAAAAAAGTCTTTGGTCTTCCAGGAAAAATATTCTGAAACTAGCTGGATACAGCACTTTGAATTTCACATGTGCTTCTCAACATTCTCTGATTGCTAGGGTAAAATTGCACCTGTTCTGCATGGTGTGCAGTAAATCATCTTTTTTTTCCACAAACAGTCTGGTGTCTCTAGTTTTTAATACTTTTGCCTTCTTCCACAATTTTTGTCAGGATCAACTTTTTTGCTTTACTAATACAGGTCTTGGTTGCTTTTTCAAGGCCACATTTGGAACATAGATTTGATGTGCCCTTTCAATTAACTAAGAAAATTCTGATATAAAAAACTAATAAAAACTTCTTCACAATGCAGTCAATTTAAAGATAAGTGCTTTCCTTCTTTAATGGTGCAGAACTTCATCAGATACAGAATAATACAAAACTGCAATCAGTTTAAAACATGTGGCAACCAATCATGTTGCTTATAACCAGTACTAATTCATAGTTAAAGAAATAAAACATCTCATGCAGCCTAATCCATCAATAAATGTTAAA
The DNA here is from genome assembly GCF_019279795.1 of Protopterus annectens. NCBI lineage: Eukaryota > Metazoa > Chordata > Ceratodontiformes > Protopteridae > Protopterus > Protopterus annectens. Next base: position 254,184,413 of record NC_056746.1, on the reverse strand, counting down.
AATAACTAATTCATAAATATTTTCAATATTAAGTGATGATATTAGAAATATGTATATACATTTAGAAAAAATACTAAAACTTTTTTATAAAATTAAAATAAAAAGTTTAAAGTTTACCAGCTTTATGTTGGAGGAAACTAGACAAATAATTCCTGTCATTTAAGCCAGGGGCTTCTATTCCATTAAGTAAAACTTGTCAGTAGAATTTCTTGGTTTCTAACAAAGCAGACCAATTGCCTCCTTGTGTGCTCTGATGTAATGGTTCCAAAACACAAGTTATTAAAGTTGCTACACGCGTTACAATGTTTCACTAATGCATTAGAGATATTTTTGTTTTGATAGCATAATTATACTGATACATCCTAGTTTTCAAGATTTTTCCATTTTTTCGACGTAAAAAGCTAGACAGGATAAACATGTGGCCAGGTAAACTATACCATAAGTATGGCAGTTGAATAAGCCATCTACTCTAATTACCCTAGGGTAATTGTCCACCACAATATTAGGTGTTTCATGAATGTATCAACACTGCTTACAGAATCCACATTTTTTTCATACCCTTAACAGGGGCCTTGAATGAGCAAGTTCATGCTCATGGCTTTCCAAAATGTGTCTGATGTTCCTACCCTTTTTAAACACAGTCTTTGGGTAGTCCTCTATTTTTTCATTTAAGCCAAATACTCCAAAAACATGGGTCCAATTGTTATCAAACATGGCCCTAATAGCCCCATTACTATGGTGACAAGTCATTGCCATAGTGTTTGAAAACTTATTTGGCCGCTTATTTTTAATAGGGAGTTCAGAAAAGTGTAGTAATGGTGTGAGCTGGTTGTATCTGTTTACATGTATATATGAAACTAATTCCTCCATCATCATTGGGGGGTATTCCCTTTCTAGGAACATTTGTTTCAGTTGCATCAATTCATTATTGAAAACATTATCCTCTGTAATAAGCCTAGATAAAAAAATCATTTGACCCATAACTAGGTTCTTCTTTTGCCAACATGAGTGGGGGCTATTAAAATGTAAATAACTATTAGAGTAGATAGGATTCCTAAAAATTGTAGAGTTAATATATTCTATAAATAAATTAAGTTTAGAATGGTTACTTTTCCACAAGATTAGAATATCATCCAGGTATCTATAATAGTTCACGATGTTGTCTTTAAACAATGAAGGAAAGATGTCATTTATTTCCCACCACCAGAGTACAACATTGGCAAATATAGGTGCAGTTGATGCCCCCCCCCACGCCACACATCTTATTCGTTTGAAAATTTCATCTTCAAACATTACAAAGTTTTTTTTAATATTAATTCCATTAATATATGCAGTATCTATATGTGGAAGTAATCCAATGAGGTACCTATAGACAAGGCTTTAGAAAATATGATTAAACCTTCATCATGTGAACTTACCAGAAATAGATCTTCCACATCAATACACAACAATAATATCATCATAATAATCCCATTCTGACAATTCTTTGAGGCAATACCAAGAATCAAATAAACATGTGATTTGTCTTGAAAAAAGACCTTAAATTTTTGGTTCATGAATGTGGCTAAAAGCTCTGTCTTTGATCCCCTTGCAATTAGTCTTGGTCTTAAAGGGTATGGTCAACCAAATGTTTGTGGACCTTCAGAATACCAAAAAATGGTTGGTATGTAAGGACTTTTTACCCTGAGATAGATCATTTCATCAGGATGAAAGACAAATTCCAAAAAAGTCATTCAAAGCCAAATACATTTTGTTGAAAGCTATATTTAACCAATTTTGAGAGCTAGATGTAAAAAGCTTAGCATCATGTAAATACTTCATCATTTTACATGCATAAGTCAAATTGTCCATAATAACTAACCCTTCCCTTATCTGGTTTTATAATACACATATTTTTGTTGTTTTTTTAATTCATATAGTATTCTGTCCTCCTCCCTTGTTAAGTTCTGTTTCCAGCATTTGTTAAGTTCATAAGATCTGGCCCTCAATTCTAATTCACACAGTCTTTCAAAGAGAGCCACTGGGGATAGCAGGGGTGGATTGAATGTACTTTTCCTTTATAAACCATGAACATTTTCATAGTCAATGTCATTATTTAACAACAGTGTTAAATTTATTTTTCTGGTAAACATTTTTAGCTCTAAAATAGTGTCTACCAAATTAAATTTGGTTGAAGGAATAAAATTGAACCTCTTAAAAAACAAATCCCCATACTGGTCCTTATTTAGTACTTCATTGTAGTTAAATATTTTGAAACAATTAAATTTACATAAGACAGTACCTTGATAAATATCTTTAGCTTGTCCTGACTTCAGGATCATATCTTTCCCCTTCCTTTTAGTTTCCTGGTCCGGAAGGGTTTGAATGGCAAGATGTCAAATTCATGCTCGTATCCCTCTTTGTATTCGACCTCTTCGATGGAGGTTTGCCCGTTCTCATCAGGGAAAAATCAGTCATGATTGCTCTTGTTCTGCCATGTCCTCAAACAGTTCCATGTTGTTCCCTAGATTCCTTACAATAGGTTCTCTTTCAGTCTCCTCACCGGTATATTTACTGTGAGTTATTGGGTACACCTTTCTGTTCCTGAAACCCTTTCACTGGAATGTTGGTCCACACATTGAAATATTTTGTAGTAGGCATTTTCCAAATAAGCAAATAATAAATCATGCAGGATTTCTTTCTGTAGAGTAGAAATGTCCTGCCTGAGGCCATCCAGTGTTCTAACATTATCTTTAATTACCAAGTGCATAAACTCAATACTGGTCAGGTCAAAAAGCTCCAATATGTCATGATGTAGTATTGAACAGGGCCTTCAACCATTGGGAAATTAAAAAAGGAGAACTTTGGGCATGTGTTGAAGAGCTGTTGATCTACGGAAGAAGACATTGTCAAGTTGAAGCCCCAATATTTTTTAAGTAACTTTTCCATCCTGAGTATTTTCTCTTTTAAAATTTCACCAGTCTCCTCTGTTGTTCAGTCCTGTTGATAAATGAAATTCAGGACATAATCTTTATCAAACCATCCCTTCATGGGATCATTACTTCCACTGATTCCACCAGAGACTGGGTTAAAAAAAATAATTGATGTAAGGTTGATTAGGTCAGCGTGATTTACCATTTGCAGCTGCAGCATAAGTACAATGATGAAAATCACTTAAATTTCTAGGTCCACTAATCTTATTACGATCAGAAGGACAATGAATTCAGCCATTAGATGCCTTTTAAGTCATATTGCAAAAATTAAACTTTTTCTATAAATGTGTGAGTACAGGTAAGAATTGTGTTAGCATGTTGCCGTCCTCGCTCATGAATGAACCGTTAATAGGTCCATTGAGACCCTTGTCTACTTGTTCAGTCTCTGACATGGCTTAAGCATGCTAAGTGATTCGGTAAAGTTTAAATAACTTGGCTTTCATCATTTTGTCATATTTTTCATGTTTCCTTCCTTACAAAAATACTTGTCTATAGATTAAGGTAAGGGCATTACTCCAGCATTTCATCTCTGCAAAGATAAGAGAAAACATCTCAACTTTACACATGATACAGTTAGTGCATCTACACCTCCCAACACCCCAAGATCACTGTATACCAACCTAAAATTGTGTTTCTTCAGCCTTTCTTCTCTCATTACATTTTAAAGCCTATATTTCTTTCAACTAAAAAAAATTAAGTGTAAAATCTATATCACATGCAATCAGCAGTGAAAATCCAAAATACCTCTGACTACATACTACAGAAAACTGGTTTAAAATGTAACATACGGTTTATATCATTAAATGTTCCATATAAATATCATTGAGAACAAAAATTGTTTCACTTACAATTATTTTTTTTCCTTTAGTGACCTTCTAATCATCAGTGACACAAAGTGGGGTATATGCCCCACAGTCTACCCACAAGTTTAAAAAGTCAGTCTTTCTCAGCCACTTTTGCTTGCAAAGCAATACCTCACAAATGTGACTGATGTTCTATACCCTCGTATCTATTCACCACTTCAGTGCCACTGGACTTCCTCCTGTTCATTTACATCTCCCAGTACCAGACTCTGGTTCAAGTCCAAGGTCCTCCCAGTTCTTCTAGTCAACTTCTGTGCTTTCTTCTGTATCTCAACATTTTCTGTTGGAACATTGGAAAAAAGTTTCACTGGCAAAGTCTCTCTATAAGCCTTACTAGCAGAAGAATGAGAAGCAGAGTTTCCATCTGTTTGCTGGGTCACGTGTTAAATAATCTTTTATATTTCCTCCTCAGCCTGCTCTACATCAAAAAAGTCTTTTCTCTTCCAGGAAAAACATTCTGAAGACAGCTGGATACAGCACCTTGTATCTCACATGTGCTTTCAACATTCGCTGATTGCTGAGATAAACTTGCATCTGTTCTGCCTGGTATGCAGTAAATCATCTTTCTCCACACTCTGCTGTCTCCACGTTTTAATAATTTTCCCTTCTGCAACAGTTTTTTCAGGATCAACTCTTTCTGCTGGTTTGGCTTTATTAATACAGATCTTGGCTGCTTTCTCAAGTCTACGTTTGGAGCATACACTCAATGTACTCTTTCAATTAACAAATCCTGCTGTGCAATACTAGTCCAGTTGCTTATTTGTTGTTTCAATAAAATTAATACAATCTGTTCCTTCCAGTTTTTCTAATACAGCAGAAAATCTAAGGTTTTGTCTTAGCGCTATGTCTTCTAGCTCAACCATTTTCTGATACAGCTCTTCTTGAGAAGTCTCATACTCAACCAGGCTTTTCTTCATTTCAGCCTGTTTTTTGTAGTTTTACCATTTCATCTGCATAACTAGTTAAAGCTTCTAGTTTGTCCACCCTTTTGTTATTTATGTTAATGTACTCCTTCAGTCTTTCATGTATTTTAATTGTCTTTGAATACATTTGATTTATTTTTCCTCTAAATAACTGGAAGCCATCTCTTGTACCAAGACTTGAACTAATTTTTGCTTAATAGCTGCAGGATTCTTCTAATTGAGAGTTTTCTCTTCATATTTTCTTGTTGATTTTCTTTCAGGTTCTCTAAATTTCTTCTTCGCAGACATCCAGGCAGTGTACTTACCAGCCAGTAACTAAATTTTCTTCAGATTTTCAGAATTACTAACTATTTCTAAGTTTCTTTTTTTTCACACTGGGAGAGCTGAAATTAAGCTGTTAATCAGCATGCAGCCATCTTGGAAGTGAGTAGCTTTATTTCTTGATTTGGAATAGATGTTTGAGTGGCAGGTAGTATCCATATCTTTAGAATTTTAAAGGTTAGTACACTAAGAAGAAAGGTGGTTCTGTTAATGACTGGTAACCAGTAAACCTTTTCACATAAGTTAAAATGATGAAAGTTTGTATTAACAAGTATTTTATTTTCAGCTATGTGAATATTTTGTCTGTTTTTTGAAAGTGAAGTGCATTAAGAAAAAGAGCATATTCAGTCTTTGGTATTAGGCTATTTTTTGGCCATGGACATTCTTGCCACTGATGAGAGAAGGTGATAGAGACATTAACGTTGTTTTAATTGCTATAAAACGTGGTGGTATTTTTTCTGTGTGCATGTTGAAGTTCATTAGGTGATCAAGTGTTACTCTAAAATGTTTTTGTTAATAGTGTATGAGTTCAGTTTTCAAACTAAATACATATAATAGGGGAAAGCAAGCTAGTGTGCTGTCAGCTCAGAGACTTTATTATTGCAGTTATGACAGAGTATAGGAGATTGTACCAGATGACTATTTACATCCTGGCATTATAATACTGAAAGTCTGCAGAGTATAGGAGATTGTACCAGATGACTATTTACATCCTGGTATTATAATACTGAAAGTCTGCTTAATATGTAATAAAAGTTTAATCTATGACAGCCTGCTTTCTCATATTAGGAATATTAAGACATTTTACTAATCAAGTAGACTCATGAAGCGTTGCACATTATAGCTTGTAACTATATATTACATCTTAAATTACTTTAATAGCATTAACTTTTACATTAAAATCATGATCAATGACTGTAATAAACTGCACTTTCCATATCTAGAATATTTAACATTTTGAGAAGTAGTCTCTGGCAGGTGATATATGTTTTCTTTGATTTAAAATGTAAATACCTGTGTACTCCTTTAGATGTGTAAAATTTACAAGACTTTTCTTTCAGTAATATGGAACTGTTTACTGTAATATGGAATTGTATAGTGCTACCAAGCTCATTGTTTCATTGGCATGCTTCTTACCTCAAAATGAAAAGGTATAAGTCTATGCATTCTATCAGCTTTGTTTCAGTATGCGCCTCAGCAGTTACAGAGTAAAAGTCCAGATAGCTATCTCAGACACAAAAAAGGAAAATGGCAGCAATAGCTCTGGTTCTGTACAGTCCACAGAAGCTAGATAAAGCTTCTTACCATGACAACATTAATAAATTCCATAGCATTAAAAAAGAAGCTACACATCTACACATCTAATAAAATATACACATATTTATATTTTTAAAGCATAACAAGCATATCATTTGACAATCATTAATACAGTTGATGATGTGGCAATTCATTAAATGCTTCATTGTTATGAGCATATTCTTGCTGACTGCCTTCTCAACAAGATATCTCACTGGTCGTCACTATTTTCTACTCCTTTTGAACATTTTACCATTTGGATTTTTATCACAAATGATCTCAGCCAATTATGCTTTGCAATGGAATTTGCTAGCTGCTAAAGCAAACCTAACTGAATTCTAATGCTCTCTTCGTCCTGTACTTTGGAAAGAGCTTTAGGCTCTCTGTCATAATATTTTTGTTTGGATTGATTCTACTTCAGTCTGTGTTGTACTTGAATCTTATTCTCAGGAGTTAATAAAAAAGTGGATATCGGTGGCTGTGATTTCAGCCCACAATCCATAAGTGCTCTATCAGTGACAGACAAATGTCTTGTACAAGAGTACTTCTGTATTCTAAATGAATAATGTCAGTTGCTGCTACTGTTTTGTACTTTTTCAATAAGTGATTAATAACAGGAAAACTTCTTTTAACTTCACCATTACAGTGCATATCATTGTAACATCTTGGAACTTCCATTTCTCTGAAAAAAAACTTTAAATGCTCTACTTACTCAGAACCACTGCTTGAAATGGCAACATTAAGAATATCATGCTTTGTAAATATAGGTCACTATACAATAATGATACCTCAGCTTGTAGTACCACTCAGTTTAGCAAGTGCTAAAAACTTCAGATAGAAAGAGACAAATATTAAGTAGATGCTAACTTGATGCATGGAAAGACTGGTAGCAGCCTTGGATTCTGGACTTCATTGAAATGAATGTGACATTACTTACTTTCTCATATTAATATTCTGATCTACAGATACAGCACAGATTTATCAGTCTGAACTGAAATAACGTGTTCCTCTTAACCACCCAAAATAATTTCCTATTTCTGTGTACTTAAACACTCTCAATTTTTTCATGAAGTATATTCACCAGAGCCATAACTAGAGCATGGCAAAGGGAGCAGCTGCCCCAGCCACAAGCAATTGGGGCCACAACTGACAGGTGCCGATATTATGGAGTGCAGTACTGGCATTGATTTATAAAGCCATAAGGATATCATGGCTTCCTAAATGAATACTGATATTGCATTTGCAGTCACTGAAGAAGTACTGAAGCACTTGGTATGTGAGGTGAGTGTGTAGAAAGTAACCATAGCAAGCCACGTTACAGTTTTAGCAAGCAGCTTGCTACACTTGCATGGCTTTTTCTGTCTTCAACTTTAAGATTAACTTGTGTTTTACTCTTCAACCTGAATTGAGGGTAGTGTCAGTATGAGGATCTGCACAAGTTCCCATTTGAGCTAGCTAAGGTTCTACTGTTCAGTATTTCTTGTTTTACCTGACTTGGTAACAATTAACATATCATAGCTTTCAGCAACATTCTTGAGAAGCAACTTTCTCATCTTAAGTGTAAAATAAGGCTAGGCTTCATTTTTTGCTCAAACCAAGCTTTCATGGAAATTTACATTTACAACATCACTTCTGGAGTTTCTGCAGCTCATACCTAAAATTCTCTGAGCTTCGTTTTTGTCACAGATAAATTAAAATCAACACAGTCATTTTTCAATTTATTTCCCAAGGGATCTGATTTTAATCATGCAGATATGACTGACTCAGCATATCTGCTATGTGCATTTGATCTCAACTTTTAAACAATTTACAATTTATTTTTTTGTGAGCTAAATATATCTGTTGTAATCTTTGTGAGGCTTTTGTAGCAACCTCTGAAAGATATTTAAAATATCTGATTACTTTCTTCTTGAAACTATTTGTCATAACTATGCTGATGCAGCTTCCATTGATCATAAACCATAACAAGCAATTGTTTCTCAATTTGTGCCTTTTCTTTTGGCAGTAGTAAGTGAATGCTTGCTCCATTTATCACAGGATCCTTTTCTTGTAAAATCATAGCCCCCATGTCATTAGCATTAATATCAACAGTTAATGTGACATCTACATTCAAATCACCAAAATTTAATGTCAACATTCTGGTGACCATTGACTTCAGGAAATCAAAGCTGTTTACCTAATCCACTTCCAGTGGCACTCTACTCAGTTTTTAAGTAGCTGGGTTAACTTATTCCTTCTTACACAAGTATATCTGTATGAAGTGTCAGACACTGTGTATCTTGTGACACCATATCCATCTTAACAGCAACGTTTTCAATACTCTTGGGATAAGAATGCTTGTGTTTGTCTTCAAAGAACTGGTGAAGATATATTCCTAAATTAAGACAGTGGTGTGCCTTAGTATGCATGTGCACTTTTTAAAAAGTAATACTTTACATTTAATTTTTTTGAGAAACAGACTGTATTATAGCCATTAAAACACACTTTCCATGTGTGCCTTATTGATATTGTTTTAAAGGCAATTGGCATATTCACGTGTCATTCTTGTGTAATTTAGATTCTGATTGCTACTTTATATAGCCACTGCATTAATGTATAATGTTTAAAATCATAAGTGATGAATTTTGTGTCTACGCATCTTCTTAATTTGGTGTCCAGTTTGATTATGATTCTATTTGCCCCCAGTTATGAGTAACAACACAAGACACTTAATTTTACTGGCCAGTAACCTCTCTATATTCCATTCCCATATGTAAATATGACTGATTATGAGCTTCAGAAATGTGCATCTATGGTTCCATCAGTCTGATTTACGTTATACTGATATAAGGTGCCCCCTAGTGCCTTTGAGTTCACTTTTGCTTTCTGGAGCAAAGTCATGTACCAGAAGACTTATTATATTATCCCACTACTGACTGGAGAGAAGGTTCAGAAGGATCCGGCCCCAGTAGAGAGTAGACACTGATGTTGTCTGTTATATAGTGAAGACCAATGCTTGATATAGATCCATAGACTTCAGTATTCAAGTAAGTAATGTATGTTTGTTGAGACTATGGTGAAAGTGTGTGTGTGTATGTGTGTGTGTGTGTGTGTGTGTGTGTGTGTGTGTGTGTGTGTGTGTCTGTGTGTGCATGTTTGTGTGTTTGACGTTGCACATGGAGCTTGTAATGGGTTGTTTTATATACACCAGATAGCAATAATCCAAAACACATTACTGTGGTGGCTATTAACTATGTCTTGATTAATTCATTTGATCAAAATCAGACATTTTAGATGTACTGAGTCAGTAAAGTGCCTATTATTGGTGTGAGTTTGTGTGTGTGTGTGTGTGTGTGTGTGTGTGTGTGTGTGTGTGTGTGTGTGTGAGTGTGTGTGTTTGTCTGCATGTGTGTGTAAGTGTGTGCTGTGTACTTGTGTGTGTATGCACTGGAGTGGTTAGAGTGGACTGTACTGTATGCATCTCACAGCAGTGAGTTGAAATACACTAATGTGTCCATTAAGTATTTATTTATTTGTAGGCATCTGAGATGTACAGTTATATCCAGCTGGAGCTACATCTGTATGTGTGTGGGTGTACATGTGTGCATGCATAGTGAGAGCTTCAGTGGTTTGAACTGAATGTGTCTGATTGCTGAAATAGTTTTAGACACCTAGTTATATATTTACTTATTTATTTGATGACAGTCCAAACTCTTGAGGTTTAAGAGTAAGCAAAATGGCTGTAATTGGTCCGTGTGTGTGTGTGTGTGTGTGTGTGTGTGTGTGTGTGTGTGTGTGTGTGTGTGTGTGTGTGTGTGTGTGTGTGAGACTGAGTGTTTGTGTGTGTGTGCATGTGTGAGTGTATGTTTGTATGTTTGATGCATGTTCGTGGTAGTTGCAGTGAGTTGCACTGAATGTGTCTGACAGCAATGAGATGAAATACATTACTCTGGCCATTATTTATGTATTTATTCCTTCATTTGATCAAACTCAGGCATCTGCTGGTCACATCTGTATGTGTATGTTTGTGTGTGTGAGTGTGTGTGTGCATGTGTGTGTGTGTGTGTGTGTGTGTGTGTGTGTGTGTGTGTGTGTGTGTGTTTGCGTTTTGTGGTTGCATGGGAATGCAATGAATTGCACTGTTTATGTCTGGCAGCAACAATATGAAATGCATTACTTTGGCCATAACTTATATATGTATTCATTCTATTCATCACAATGAGACTTCCTATTTGTAAATAATAAATTGGCTGTAATTGGTGTGTACTGACATAGGCTGTAGATTAAACTGACTGCATCCTTTTGCCACATGATCATGGTTAAGTAGACTTTGATCTGGCTTTTCAGGGCTAGTTGTGGTTTGAATAATACTAGCTAAGATATATTACTGTGACTGTTATTTTTTATTTGATTGCAATCAGACATTTCTCACATATGCAGTTAATAGAGTGGATGTAATGATTGGGTAGAGGCAACCTTAGGATGAAAGCAACTGACCCCAATTGTCATTTGATCTTGCTTGGCAGGGCTAGAGTGAGATTGAGTAAAATAAGGAAAAACATTACTGTGAATGTAATTACTTCATTTTATATGGTAGCAAGTAAACATCTGAAGTTTATACAGTCAGTACAGTGGTTATATTGACTGATTACTGAGGCAATCTGTGAATGAAAGTGACTGACCCCAGATGTTATTATGACAAAGTTTAACAATTACTGACCTGTCACAGTATACCTGCACCCATTCCAGGTAGTCCCACCCATTTCATTGGTTTCAGCAAAATGCCTTTGCTTCGAAGTCAGCTGCTGTCACTTATATTCTCAATAGTAAGAATTACTCTTTCAGCCAGCCTTCCTAAAGATATTATAAGTAACTAAAATTTCTTTGTCAGATTTTATTATATCTTCTTTTCATATGAAAGTATTTTTTCTACTTAGGTACTTATATTAGGCAGTAGGAAGAGAACTTTGCTGTTTAAGAATTCATATAAGCATATGGGGGTGGGGATAGTGTATAGTGTCTGTCAGCAAAACATTCTAATGTGGCCCTTCCATGCACTGACTGTACTGTGTCTTGTAAATCAGGACTGAGATGCTGTGAAGTTTTTAGTGATAGAATGGCATTCTTAAGTGGCTAGCAAGCACAGTTAAACAGTTAGAAAATTAACTATTATTCTGAGAAATATGCAGTTACAGAGATATAGTCCAGAATGTTGTACTTATTAATTGATACCTGGAATCACCAGCTAAGTAAATTTCATAGATGAGGTCTTGTAATACTGATTTTTTTTTTTAATATCTCCCTTCCCAGTGCCATACAGCCCTCCGTCCATTGTCCCAGCTTCCACACACAGCCAAACGCTCTCATCCCTCAATTGCTCAGTCCATCCAGATACTCCCAGCATAACCCTCTTACTGGGTGGTCCTTTGGAAGTCAACATCTGTCGTGTAACTTATTTTATAGTCCCAAGGAGGTGTCTGCAAGGAACCAGAAACCATTATTCTTATGACAGCCAAAGTCCCTACTTCAGGGAGTGACTAGTACAATTATGTCAGTGTCATCATCACTGCTCCCCTACTATGTAAGTGCATGACCTGTCAGATTCCTGGTTTCTGCCATAGGTTGTTCAGTAATCAGAGTCTCTCAACTAACATGTCCTCAAGCTGAATACCATAAAATGCATCATCATCCCCTTTGGGGAGAGTGACATCCTCACAAATTATCACATTAATAACAATGTCTTAAGTAGAAAATCAGTTGTGAGGGATTTGGGCATCCAGGGTGAAAGCAAACTGACTTTTGACCACCATGTTGCTTTTGTTGTATGGAAACCTTTCTACATGGCCCACCTCATAAGTAAAGGTATCTCATCCAGGGTCAAAGAGGTCATAACATCCCTGTATTCTTCCCTTAAATGGCCCATTATTGAGTAAAACGTCCCATTCAGCATGTACCTCACAAAGCACATGCAGCAGCTGGAAAGACCACAGAGGTGCCTCACCAGGAGAATCCAGGGCCTCAAAAATCTACCATACACAGATAGGCTAAAAGCCCTATCCCTCTTCTCAGTTTCATACAGACTCCTCAGAGGTGACCTCTGTTTGGCATACGAGGTGATCTCGGACCCCGCCTTGATGGGACTGCTGCATATACGCAAGTCTAGTCCACACAAATAACCCACATGGTGGGCCTTAACTTGGTCTGTGACATCAGTAGGACTTGTTGGTGGGACAGATTTGTGTCCCAGAGACTCTCCCATCTGTGGAATAGACTCCCTTTCCACATCAAGCAGAGTACCTCTTTACCCCTTTTTAAGTGCAACCTGGATAACTGGATGGGAAACAGAAAATACATCCCTGGGATTCCACCTGTGTCCCTGCTAGACAGGGGCATCAGGTGCTGACTTGGGTAAACATGGGCTAAACTCTGGGCTAGGCTTATAAAGGCCTCAGGGCTAATAGCCTAGTAACTTCCTATGATCCTGTGATCCTATGATCCTATAACCCCAGGACAAGAGAACTGGCCATCAGCTACTTCATCCTATCCCTGCCTGAACGTTAAGGTCCTGTCATATTATTGTGTGAAACCTGCTGTTAAATTTGAAATTGTTAAAGAAACATGGTCCATTCATTTTATATAACCAATTAATGTTGTGGTTACCTGTCATTCCACTAGAAATCTGTACATTTTACATTTATTCACATCAAAAAACTATGCCTTTGATTCACAGAAATCTAATGGGATATGGTAGGTAGCCAAAGTAAGAATATCACTGTGTGATGAACAGGTTTGCAAAGTATTATAAAAAGCATAACATATTTTCTCATTTGCATTAATACATTAAAATTGGAGTGTTATATTATCATATTAGAGGGTCTGTGAAACAGTAGGTATTACAAAAAAGAGTACTAAAGAAAACTTGGTGAGAGAAGCACTGCTGAAAATATAACAATTTACAAGACTCCATCCCTTTTCAATATAGCATATAATAGAACTATAAGGGTGAAGGACATTTTGATGTGTTTAGGTTCCAGAGTGGCAGAAAATTATTTTTTTTTAATATTTTTAAATTGTTTTTAAATTTAGTTAAAAATCAGGCTCTGGTGTGGTCATCCTCATTGTGAGAACTTGAAGTCCTAATAACATATGCAGGCTTGTCATTGAGTGAGCCCTGAAGGAGTTGTACCTGCTAAAAAATTATACATATGCAGATGCCACTGCTTAAGGATGAACATTCAGATAACTCAACCTCCACTAGATGAGTTAAAGATTCCAGAATGATAGTATCGCGGATGCATATGCATCATTACATTGTCTCCTCTCCCATGATGCATTATGCTAACCCCCCTCTCCACAGCCTCATTGTCACTTAGATATAACAGATGATTCCAAGATGCTTTTTTGGTATTGTCAAAATGCTCGTGTTCTGAGAGATATTTACTTCATATATTACTTTATTACTTTATCTGGTGTTTCTGGTATTGTCTACTACTCTCGTCAGATTTTGCAAAATTAATTTATTTCCCCATCATAAAGTTTTGAATTTCCTTTTTTGCAATTTTGAGCTTTAGCATTATTTTTTCCTGTAGTTTACCTCTATAGGCTAGCTTAGCCTGTTTATTCCTGTTATAAGAAATAATAGTTTCAGTATGCTGATTAACTCTTAGAACTTTCTCCTTTTACTGTGCACTTGTAGCATTCATTACCTAGAGACACAATTTTTACTGTTTAATTTTGTCTGCTGCAGATTTTTTAAACTGTTTTTGTTGTAATTGTCTGGGCAGTTGTCCTCTTTTACCATGATGTAGAGAGGCTTTCACTGGTACCCCTGTAGAAAAATAAATTCCACCAAAATGTAGTCACCAGAAGTGAGTGATTTGTTTAGGAGAATCACACCTTTCCTCAAAGCATGGCATTTGGTTTGACTTTTCTACTACTGCTTTTAGGCAAGGAAAGGGAAAAAAAGTTACCATTTCCATTGCTTAAGCAGACCATGTGTTTTTCAGATTGCTGAATTTCATCCTTCAAAGAAAACCTCAGTATTAACCTCAAGACCAACCACTTGTTTTGCCTCAAACACTTTTAACCAATTTACTGCAGAATCATTAAAGATAAAAACTAAGATGAGAAGGTGTTCCATGTCTTTTTCCCAGTCCTAATGTGTCTAAATTAAGGAACCTCCCATATAAATGAACCTATGAACCTATGAAAAATGTGTCTTTTCAGGTGGTGTAGAAACTATGTCCTCCTGTCAAAAATAGAACAATTGAAAAGTCAGTCTTCCCCCATTATTATCCAAACTCTCAGCTGGGGATAGAGATCTTCTTGTCACCTTTACATCTCAGACCTGGATGACATTTTTTTTGTATCAGTCAGCGGCCTCATTTCTGGCACCTGATCAGAGATGGTTGGCCTTGATAGGTGCCTTGCAAATGCTGAGGCAGGAACCTTTACCAGTTACTGACCCATATGTGTTCGGCTAGGTATCAGTGAAAATGGTGCCAACACAGATGACACTGATGTCTACCTTAATGTTGATCCCTTCACTATTGAAACTCTTGGTGGCTCTGTCCCCTGGCATGGTCTTCCACCTTGAAAATTATGTGCTGATGTCAATGTCTATGTTTTTGGCTCAATGTCAGGCACGGCTGGCTTGACAGGTGGGGCTTAATCTATGGGTATCTCAGGTGTAATGTTTCTGTCAATACTTTAATATTGCTCATGAGTTAGTACCCCTGTATGCTGTTGCAGTGAAAATCAGTGTCAGCCTACTATATAGTTCTGGGGAGTTCTGTTGCTTAGTAATAGGCTTCATAACTTTTTATGTAAAACAGTAAGCCTGAAGCCCTGTGACTGCTCCCCCACTCAAAATGGCAAATAGGAGAACATTTTCCTCTTCCTGAGACTCACCTGCATCCCAGATGGACAGGAATACATGCTGACACCACTTGATCTGGAAAGGGATTGTGACATCAGTTCCTTTCTTTCCTCATAACAACAGCAAAATTTGGGGAAGTCTTGGAAATAATGAAAAGAAAGATGGACTTGGTCAAGCGACTGTTTGTCCACCCACACTGGATACTGCAAAAACCTTTTCAGTCCTCCCTGTTTTCTTTATGGCTGTTACTTTTAATGTTAACATTCTTAGACATAAGATGGACCTGACTTCATAAAAAAAGAAAAAAAAATCATGGGCTACATCCTGTTAGGACTGGATTTTTCATCAGAAGCTCCTAAATTTGATGCTTTGGTGTCAGTAGTGGCTATAAAAAGACTCCCACACTTCACCACCCTACAGTTCACCTTCCGGTTATGAAGTATATGGAAGCTGACTGCTTGTTCAAATGTATTTTTCCAACCTCTGCATTTTTATGAGGGCACCTAACTATGTGATCCACATAATGGATTTTGCCATAGACAAACTTCAGATGAAATGATCCAGATCATAATCCAGTTGTCTGGTAGACATATAAAAGAGATGTTGAAGTTCAAGCTGGCAACTGTTTTTACAATGGTTACTCTCGCTATATTTATTTATTTATTGACATTTGCTTACTGGGAAAGTCTAGCGTGGCACAGGTGCCCTTTTTCTTCAAAGCCCCAGGGAGAAAAGCTCCACTGTATCATATTTAATGCAATCAATATTTACAGTAACAAATTTTATAAGCCAGTTTCAATGACTACATATCATAATAGTCAGTATAATAAAACTTATATTGACACTCACAAACATTAAATTTACTAGCCTTGTACTGAGACTTTACAGAAAAAAGAGAGGTATATAAGATATAAATTGGTAAGAGTAATTTAAGAAATATATAGCGTGAGATATTAGAGAAGATACGCAAGTTTGAGAGTTAACAGAGAAGTATTGATGGAACAGTGATTCAGTTGTGCTAACTAGAAATAGTTTAAGAAGTACAATAAAGTTAGGTATTAGAAGTGGATAATCAGGCTAAATGATTTGGTGCTTTAAAGGGAGGTATAAGATGATGAAGGGTGTTAGAGCGCTATGTTCCAGATGAGGAGCAGGGACAAAGCCAGGAGGCAGAGAGGAAGTCTTTTAGTAATTGAAAAGATGAAGGTGTGTGATAGACATGAATGATATGGGAATTTTATTCCAAGTTCTAGCTACACTATTGGTACACAGACTGACCCCGGCATCTCATCATAGTTTGTAGATGGTAAGCAGTTGTTTCTTAGCTGACCGAAGGGGACATACTGGAGGATAGTATTGGAGAAAGGGTCTAATTGCTGGACAGGCAGATGGGGTATGGATGATTGTGTGAGTTAAAGTAAACTGAGTATAAGACAGGTTGTGAGGAAACTTGAGTCAGTTAAGTGTTTTAGTTTTTTTAGTGCTAAACAGTGGTGGGTCCAGTAAGGTTTGTTGCAAGTAAATTTGGCAAATTTGTTAGAGCACTGTTCAAGTTTAGAGCTAAGTGAGGCTTGTATGTTGGTTATGGTAGGAACTCCATACAGGAGAGAGGGTAAGAGGTAAGTGGTTGCTACAAGTTAAATTGGCAGAGTCAGTCAGAAGATTTTTTAGTCTGTCTAGGGTGCCTAGTTTTTAATAGGTTTTCTTGATGCTATTGTGGATATGTAAATCAAATTTATGATTGTGTTGATTGTCATGCCAACTAGTTTTGTATGTGAGGTAACTTCAATCATGATATTATTTAAGTAAGAAATGTTAATGTTATATGTAGCTATATTATTTATATTTATATATTTAAAGTATAACCTACCTATAATGCTGGAAATGGTTCTGCCATTGCTGCAACATATAGAATGGGTGACTTTTCCAATGGCAAAACCTCAGCCTTTATAAATATCCTAGTCCATGAATCAGTGTTACTTGGGCCTGAAGTAAAGACATTCTATTCCACATTCCAGCATTATTTGGGTCTGAAGTAAAGATACACACAGAGAAAATGCATCAGGATGGCAAAAACCTCACTGCTGTTATTGTTCATTGTTATACCACTCAATGGAATCTCTCAGGGATGCAGGTGAATGAACACCAGAGGTGGTTTCAGTTATAAAATAACAACACAATAAGCAACAGACTGACATCCTAATAACTAGGTCAGTTTACACTGACAGTTTGGCCATGGCAAAAGTTCTTAGCAGTTTTTGGACAGTTGCAGTCTACCTATGGGAGGCTACTAGCAGATATTAGATTTTTTCAGGCTCATTCCACAGTAGGCAGTTAGAACTCATTTGTCCTTCTTTCTGTTTGTGTTAAAATTAACTGCCATGGATAGGTGGGTGAGGATGGTAGCTTTCAGGGGTTACCCTCTGTCCCGTTGCCCCCATCTCTTGCCCGTGATCATCCTAAATTATAAGAAAAAAGTGGCAAAAGCAGAAGTGATAAACTTCTTACAAAAACAGTGGCCGGCGCAGTGGTGCAGCAGTTGTATTGCCCCCTCACAGCTAGAGGTTCTCAGGTTCAATTCTCATCTGGGCTGCCTTCTGTGTGGAGTCTGCATTTCCTTCCTGCATCTGGGTGGGTTGACTCTGGGTGGTCTGGTTTCCTCCCACATTACAAAGACATGCATCTGGAGCATTTCTCCCCAGGCCTCTAGTAAAAATTGGATTTGTTCCAAGTCAGACTTTCCTGGTAAACAAATGTTAATTCAATAAATAATGCCATCCAGATAGTCCAACCAGGAAGTGTAGAGATATTATACCATGTTCATTTTTTGTGGCGAAAAATACTAAGGCCTTCAGTCCGATCTAGAATGTAAGAGGCTTAAATTCCTTCTTCCAAAAATAAACTTTTAGAATGGTCTTGATGCAGTAAATTATTCATTGTGAATCAAAGGGAAATCAGATGTGTTCTATGTACCTCTAGCATGCCTACTTCCACAAAAAAGACAGAAGTACTGAAGGTCTATGCTTCAGAGGTAGAGCAAGTCACTATCAGTTTCTTATTCTACCATTTGGTCTCACATAAGAACCGAGAATGTTCACCATATGTCAATAGTTGTCTATATTGACCATAGTTGCAGTGCAGCTGCCACATCTAAATGACTGTCTCCTAACTACCAAATCCATGACTACATACCATCAGTGAGGTGATTCTAACTGGATTATTGCAGTCCCTTGGAATGACCCTAAATGTACCAAAATGTCATCTGCAAACTTTTCAGTGTCTCACATTTATGGAAAAAAGTTTGGACATCAAAACTCTTCACAGACAGAACTCAAGGTCTGTAAAGTTCTTTCATCTTCCACAGCAACAGCCTACTGCTGTCTTAAGGTACTGGGTCTTATGGCAGCAGTTAAACCTATGATCCTACATGTGGGATTTTTTCACGAGAATTCTCCAGTAGACTCTTTGGAGTGAATGGGTTCAGAATGTGAATCCAGTGGGGCAAAAAACTCATAACTCTGACTTGAGAGTGACATCTGTCATGGTAGATGGATTTTGACAGTCTATCCTTAGCTAGTCTGTTCTAACTTCCCTTTTCTATGGTGGTAGCCATCACAGTTGGGTCTGCTCTGAGATTTGGGGGCTGGACATTACAACTGGCATATAGTTCAAGGTGTTTGAATATTATAGCAACTTTCCTGCACATCAGTGTACTGGAAATGAGACCGGTCTTTCTGACCCTTTACAATTTCCAGGATTCTTTCTCAGTGGGATGTATAAACTTACAAACAGATAGTACAGCACATGTATGGTATTTCAACAAGCAAGGGAGAATGAGATCCTACCCTTTATGCTGGGAAACTTTGTGAGTGTGTGTGTGTGTGTGTGTGTGTGTGTGTGGGGGGGGGGTATTCAATGTCCAGCAATGGTTTACTGGTTGTACTCTGTATCCCTGAAAAGTCTAGTTCCTTACTGCTCCACGAGTGGTCCCTCTACTTCTTGATGACAATGAAGATTTTCAAAAATGGGGAAACCCTAATGTCATCTGTTTGCATCCTCAACCAATATGACTATTTTTGTACAGTACTCAAAATGGATAAAATGGTCATGGTCAGAGATTCATAGACAATGAAGCATAAATGGATGTGTAGGGTATCATAAAGGTCCACCCTAGTTACTGCTGAACAAGAATAGAAAATCAGAAAGGAGAGGATTAAAATTTAGAGCTCCACATATGCTACTTACTAGATTAGCAGCAGGACGCCTGATAGAACTGGGGACTTTTATAAAAAAAAAAAAAAAGCCAAACTGAAAAATTAGATCAAAACAAAAACAATATACACAAAGCAAAGTTTTAAAAATAAACATAACAGATAACACATTTCAAAATAAATCTTCTCTCCAAAACTCCCAAAGACTGCAGTGCATTCATTTGCATAATTTGGCAACAACAAGAACAATATTTCACACTTTATTATTTTACAATATGGATACAATGACTACTTCATAAAAATAGCCCCCCCATAATCAATTTTTCTAAAGGTAAGCAAGGCAAAGGAGGTAGATCAGGGCAAGAAACAAAATTAATAATCTCTAAAGTGTCTTGACAAGAAAAAGATCTGAGGAAACTTAGTAACATATCTGAAAAATATCTTCATCCTCCCACAGTGAAGGAAAACATGGTCAAGTGTCTCATTACACTGACAACCTAATTACAGGCATGTACCTCAAAGGCCCTTGACTGGTAAGTTGTAGTGATTTAAGTGCCATGTAAATTCCTTTAAGTGTGAGTCCAAGGACATCCATCTTCATCCATGGTGAACACATTGCAGAGTGCCAGGGGCAGGAAAATTCCAAACTAAGAAGACAAAGTAACAATCCATAAGCTTCTGATTCCTCTTCTCTTCTCTTCTCATTATTGACAGTCGTAACTCAGGCACACCTTGAAACTCAGACTTTCTTAGTTACTCATCCGAATTCTCACCTCTGCATACTAGCACTCCTTTACTGGAAACCAAGCAATAATTAAGAGTACCACACTAAAGCTGAAGTAAAGTATTGGCAAAGTTGGTAGAGTCAGATATATACTTAATTAAAGAAAAAATGCAAAGATGAGAGGAACACCATAACTTAACCATGTGAATTCCACCAATAGCCCTTGACCAGTACAACAAACCTCTACAAAGTAGTTAAAAAGTCAAAAGGGACAATTCTATTTTTTCTGGAAAGGCATAGACCCAACCAAAGTAATATAGCTCACTCAGCAATATACTCTTAATAAAATAAACTGTCTTTCTAAATGACATTATAAGGCCTTCTGAGAATTAACTAGAGACTTTAGGTAGTCCAGTTGACATTGTCAACTTTCAATCACAATCACTAGATAACATAAAGTAACACCAAACTGGCAAAAGTTAACAGCATCAAAAAAGATACCAAGTAAAGGAACATGGCCACCAAAACTCTTACATTTTGTCTTTTAAAAGCCAAACCTAGTTGTTCTAACAAGTCACTGGCAAATTGTATGACACATGGAATAGATTCAGGAACTTTAGCCACCAATAAAACACCATCAATAAAGAGGAGATAGCACAGCACCCTCCCCCAAATAACCATCTGAAATTAATTTAAGATATGAGAATCCATATGAAGAAAAAAAATTCATAAGGAAATGAAATGGAACAGGACTGAGAGGGAAAACCTTTCATACCCTCTTACAACATGTAATCATCTATCCAGCATACCACCTACCTGGACAGACCCATCCTCCCATGAACACTAGTCAAATGAAATGAAATGAGGGATACAGGATCCACAACTTTAAGTCTCAAAATAAAATTTAAAGCTGAATGAGCAAAATTATTAAATGTCTTAAGTGCTGGGCATCTTGAGGCAATGTTACAATTGCCTCATGTACACTGACAACCCTCTCCTCCTACCACCAAACACAAATATATGTAAGAGATGCAATTATACAGCCAAACTGGAGGCCAAGATCTCTCAACCCACGGCTGGAACAGCCAGCCATGAGGAGAAGGAAATTACTTGCACCACACCACCAGTCTCACATAGACTTATCATACCTGCACCAGCAAAAAAAACACATAAATACACAAAAACATACTCAGGCTCTAAATAAGAATCTGCAAAAGCAGCAGAGACCTCCAAACCAGATATCCAAACAAACTCCACCCCCCAACACAAACCACAAAACACATACTTCACAAAATCAGTGTGCCATGCAATCGCAGCCCTTAAGGTTAAATAACACACCCAACACACTAGTAATAGGTGACTCTATAGTCAGGCACACTGACATCCCGCTCACTAGGCTGAACAAGGAGAAGGTTACTGTAAGCTGTCTGTTGGGTGCCAGGATCCGCCACATAACACAAGCACTCAGGTCACTCCAAAACAAGTACAAATATGACTCTGTCATTGTCCATGTTGGTGTGAATGACCTGAGATGTACCTCCCTGGACTACATGAAAAGAGACATGCAGGAGCTCTCTGATCACGTAGCCCAGGCCGGTATGACCCTGGCCCTGAGTAGCATACTGCCCTCACCTAGAATGATGCCACAGTATAATGAAAAATTATCAATTTCAACAATTGGCTAAGCTTCTGGTGTCATTCTAAGGGGATCCAGTGTCTGTCAGCCTGGGATGACATGCTCGACAAGCCACGTTGCTTTGCAAGAGATGGCTTGCACCTGTCACTCTTAGGCTTTCAAATACTGACCAAGGCTCTTGCTGCCCCCATAGTGCCTTTTTTAGGCAAGGCACAAAAGACAAACCCACCTCCTTAAACAGCACAAGAAACCAAAAACTGAGGGTGATGCTACTCAATGCCCGAAGTCTTAACCTCAAAATGCATGCACTTGAGGCACTCCTTAGTATGGAGGAAATCGATATCTGTGCAGTAACAGAAACCTGGTTTAAGGCTCCAGAGAGCACCCCAGCACTACCAGTTTACAACTCATACCATGTGTTTTGGCCACAGAACCTGGACCGAAATACAAAGGTGGGGGTGCATCCATATTCATCAAGGATACCCACACCTCCAGGTTAGTGGCGCAGCATGATGCCTCAGAGACAATCCATGTGCAACTAACAATGGGCAAAACTGCATTTCAAATTGTAGCTTGCTACAGATCACCCACCATGTCCCAGGACCCTCATTCAGCATTTCTGAAAACACTGGAAAATACGAAGGTCTTACCTAACACCGTGATATTGGGAGATTTCAATTACCCAAACATAAACTGGGAGAACTACTCAACTACTAACTCCTTTGCCCAACACTTCCTAGAGTTTATAAATGCAAACACCCTGGACCATCTGGTCATCACTCCCACAAGAGGTGACAACATATTGGACCTGATCATCGCCAATGTGGGTGACCGATGTTCCACACCGGAGGTAAAACCCTCACTGGTTAGATCAGACCATAAACTAATCACTGTGAACATCCACATCCCGACCCCACCTCCAGACAAGGAAACCACCATGAAAAACTTTTCAAAAGCAAACTTCCCACTACTTAAGACTGAGGTGGTAAGTTTCAAAGCCCTCGTGGCAAAGGATAATGCTGTCCAAGCTGCAGAATCCTTTACAAATGCACTCTATGACCACCTATAAGAGTGCATGGATTGGGCTATCCCAAGCAAAACCAAGACTCACTCCTCCAAAAAGAGGAAACCTGCCTGGTGGACTCGTGCCATAAGTAAGCTATACAACAGAAGGAGGAAACTAGTACAGAATAGAGCAAAATCCCAAGAACGGAAGACATCCAATATCAGCAAGAAACTACGATCGCTCATAAAATCATCCAAGGCTAGCTTTGAAAGAAAAATCACCAAAGACTCTAAAGATAACCACAAAGCATTCTTTAGCTATGTCAAGAATCTAAGCGGCAACTCTCAGATCTGCTCTGAGTTAGTGCAAAATGGCACAAAATACACTGAACTGATGGACATTGCCAACGTCCTGCCTGACAGGTTCAGTGCAAACGTCACCCCCTCTCACTCCCAAAAGGGCCCTTGACCACTCATGAAGAATGCAGAGCCCCAGTAATCACAGACACACAGGTTAAAACAGCCCTCTCCAAAGCCAAAAACACAGCATCAATGGGACCAAATGGTGTCCCAGGCTGCATCTTACATGAGCTCCAAAATGAACTAACCCCTCAACTTAATACACTGTTCAAACTCAGCCTTTCCACAGGCTATGTTCCTATAGAATGGCATACAGCAACAGTTATCCCACTCCACAAAGGTGGAGCCACAATGGACCAAGGGAACTATTGTCCTATAAGCCTGACTAGCTTGGTCTGTAAAGCTATGGAACGCATCATCATGGAACTCATTAACAAAGAGATTGGGAACCTCCAAACATTGGACCCTACCCAATTCAGCTTTGTTAAGGGCAGATCATGCCTCCTAAACTTGGTAGACTTCTTTGAAACAGTTACCAAGGCTATAAATGAGGGAAATGTGGTCCACACAGCCTACCTAGACCTCGCCAAGGCCTTTGACACCATTCCTCACTTTGGTATTATAGACAAGCTCACCAGCCTGAACATTAACCCCTATGTCACGAGATGGGTTGCCAACTGGCTCATAGATAGAACCCACTCGGTAAGAGTTGCTGGTGCTAGGTCCGACTCTAAACTGGTTACAAGTGGCATCCCCCAGGGCTCAGTCCTGGGACCCCTCTTGTTCAGTATATACTTCTCCGAGGTACAGGCAAACACAGGAGGGCTGTGGTTTACCAAGTTTGCAGATGACTGCAAACTAGGGGCAATAATCGACTCTCCGGCTGACACAGACATCCTCCAGAAGGGTCTTACTGAGATGGATACCTAGTGTCAGAATCATGGCCTCAAGCTAAATGCCAAAAAGTGCATAGTCATCCCCTTTGGGAAAAACAAAGTACCCACAAACTACCACATAGGTGGTAGTCCTCTAAATACAGAAGATGTAATTAGGGATCTGGGGACCCAAGTGGATAGTAATCTCTCCTTTGATAACCACATTGCCAAAGTGGTTAGAAAATCCTTCTGTGTGGCCCACCTAATCACAAAAGGGTTTGCATCTAGATCAAAAGTGGTTATTGTGCCCCTCTACTCATCTCTCATCAGGCCCATCATAGAGTACAATGCCCCATTTGGGATGTACCTTGCTAGACACCTGAAACAGTTGGAAAGACCACAGAAGTACCTCACCAAGAGGATTACCGGCCTCAAACAGATGCCCTATGCAGCTCAACTAAAGAAACTCCAGCTGTACTCGGTTGCATACTGCTTACTCAGAGATGATCTCTGCCTGACATACAAGATCATGTCAAACCCAGAACCGATGGACATGCTCCACCTAAAGAAAACCAAATCCTTAAGAGACACACGCTCTAGAGATCTAAACCTCACCTCAACAATACATAGGACATGCTGGAGGAATAGGTTCCTGTCCAGAGACTTCCCTTGCTCTGGAACAAGATTCCAATCTACATTAGGCAGAGCACCTCACTGAACCTCTTCAAGAGAAATCTTGACAAATGGATGGGAATCCAAAAATTTGCCCCAGGCATCAATTCAGTGGCTCTGCTGACAGAGGCACAGGAAACTAATCTAAAAGGGTGTTGAAAGCCAACACATTCTGGCTAGGCTTATAAATGCCTTTGGGCAGATAGCCTAGTACCTACCTATGAACCTATGAACCTATGAATTAGCCAAGCAGAGGAAACACATCAGATATGGGTCACCATATGCAACAGATGACTAATGTCATGGCCCTTAAGTCCAAACAGAGCAACATTGCTTACTAGTGTATTACACTGGAGCTAGGAGCTATACAACTTTCACTGCAGCTTGTAATCAGTATTAAGCATTAATACATGATGCCAATTACCTAGGTCATTCCAACCTTTCTCTTTAAACATAAATATAACCATACTCCCAAGAAGGAGGAAAGCATCTCTGCACCTAGAAACCACTAATTAAATGTGAGACAATAAGCAATTCACCTGCCATTTCTTGTAAGGGACATAAAAGGAAAAGATAAAACCATATCAACCAACTGCACTATCTGGATTACCTTTCTGAAGAGCCAGCCAGAAATCTACAAGAGAGAGGTATGCTTATTTAAAGTCACTGTGTAAGATCTGTGTGAGGCACAGATATCCCAAGTAATAGCAGCAGAAGCCATCTTACTTCCATGCAGGGAAGCCAGATAATTTTCAATGGCAGTAAATATTTCAAGGGCTGAAAAAAAATTAATTGCCATCTAGAGCAATAAGACTAGACTTACTACTTGTCTCCTTCTTTTTTGCTACAATAGACAATGAAGACCTCTCAGTCCGTCTACTATCTGTGTCAGACCATTTGCAATGCAACCAATACTTCATCCAGGCAAAGTTCCATTCATACAGAGACTTATAAAAAGGAGGAGCATTCTTCCACACCAGAGTAGAAATGGGCTACTAAGGCCCTGTATGACCATGATATAAGATGATGGTATAATCAATGATAAGAATACATTCTCTGCAGTTTAACTTTCAAAGTCTTTCACCATGGCTACTAATAATGGTAAAGCTCTTTTATGTCTAAATGGTCTCTCCAAAGGAGATCTGAAGCAGGCTTAACATAAAGAGAGCCATTAATTATCAGTCCAACAGGATACATGAGACTTATGAGGTAATGGATTCTTGACAAAAATACAAGAAACCAATAAGACCTTAAAGCCAAAAAAAAAAATACATCAGTCCAAGTTTTATGCCATAAAACTGCTGATAGTACTACTCACAAAAGTTCATAGGTTCATAGGTTCATAGGTTGGTACTGGGTTATCTACCTGAAGGCATATATTAGCCCAGCCACACTGTGCGGTATTCACCGCCCCTTTAGTAGTTCCCTATATCCTTGTACTAGCAGCTAGTACCCTTGGCCCCTATCTAGTAGTGCTGTTGGTGTGATCCCCGGTGTGAACTTTCTGTTACCCATCCACTCATCAAGGTTCCTCTTGAAGAGTGATAGTGAAGGGCTCTGTCTTATGTAGATCGGGACCCTGTTCCATAGTAAGGGAAGTCTCTGTGAAGGGAATCTATCCCTCCAGCATGTTCTATTCATTGTTGTGTTGAGGTTTATATCCCTAGAGCATGTAGCTCGAGTAGATTTGGTTTTGCTAAGATGGAGCATGTTCAACAATTTTGGGTTGGACATGGCTCTGTACGTTAGACAGAGATCACCTCTGAGAAAGCGGTATGCAACAGAGAACAGTCTTAGCTTTTTCAATCGTGCTGCATAGGGCAACTGTTTGAGGCCAGTAATCCTCTTGGTTAGGTACCTCTGTGTAGTAAGCAGGAAGTAAAGCATATTTCTCTTGTAAGTGCAGTCAGCATAACCAAGTTCAGATAAACCCACTCTATTCAATACAACCTGTAAAACACAGATATTAAAAGCTTTTTTCCTATAAAAAGAAATGCATATGTACACTGAAATCTTCAGTCTGGAATACTGGATCTGACAATGCCAGATTAATGAAAATGCATGAAAACATGGGAGCAATGCCCTCCTCTCCTTCTCATGCACATAAATGCAGGTGTTATTAACTCAGTGACAAATAGGAGCTAGTGCTCATCTTAAACTCTAAGGAGGTGAGACTTCAGCTTAAGAAGGTGAATCCTAGGAAGGCTGTTGGACCAGATAACATACCTGACAATGTGTTGAATGGGTGTGCTAATCAGTTATGTTTGGTACTGACAGACATCTTCATCTCATCCCTTGCTATGGAGAAAGTTCCCTTGCATTTCAAGGAAACAAGTACTGTCACACTTCCTAAGAAACCCAACCCTACCTACCTCAATGACTTCAGACTGGTCGCCTTAACCTCAAACATCATGAAGTGCTTGGAGAGGACTGTGAAGAAACATCTATCTGTGGGTCTGCCTAAGTCCTTTGATCTGCTCCAGTTTGCATACCAAGCAAATAGATTGATTGCTGATGTGATATTAGATGCACTACACCTGGCACTAAAACACCTAGAAGGGAGGAACAAATATGTAAGACTGCTGTACATCGACTACAGTTCTACGTTCAACACTGTGATACTGATGCAACTGGTGGATAAGCTCATGAAACTCAGGATGAACAAGCTCCTAAGTAAATGGACTCTTGACTTTCTGATTGGTAGACCCCAATGGACAAGCATAAGAAACAACACCTCTCAACGCATAATCCTGAACACTCATGTTCCCAAAGGTTGTGTGCTCAGCCAACCCATGACTGTACTGCAAAACTTAACTCAAACCATATTATTGAATTCACTGATGATACCACAGTTGTGGGTCTCATTAGTGGTGGGGATGAACATAACTACAGGGATGAGGTGAACACTTTGATTGCCTGGCATGACAGGAACAATCTGGACATGAATGCTCATAAGACCATAGAAATGATTATGGACTTCAGGAGAAAGGCAACAATTCACCAACAACTCACTATCAAAGGGGAGGTAGTAGAGAAAGTCAAAAGAATCAAGTTCCTGGGCCTTCACATCTCAGATGACCTCTCCTGGACTGGTAATACCAACCATATAGTCAAGAAGGCTCAACAGATGTTTCACCTCCTGAGAAAGCTCAAAAAGGACAGGCTCCCATTGTCTGTTCTTGGAACTTTTTACAGGGAAGCTATCAAGACCATCCTCACTAGTAACTTCATAGCATGGTTTGGCAACTGCACAGTTGCTGAGAAGAAAAAAAATTACACAGGGCGGTGAGGGTAGTTAAGAAAATCTTGGGCACAAACCTCCCTTCTATTCAGGAGCTTTTCTTTACAAGAGCAAGAAAGAGAGCATACAAAATACTAGCTGATTTGACCCATCTGGCCCACAACTGATTCTCACAACTTGTGTCTGGAATGAGGTACCAGAGCTTCCGCTGCAGGACTGCCAGATTTAGGAAAAGTTAGCATCCTACAGCTGTGAGACTTATTAATTTGGAAACCAACTCTAATACCTGATACATTGAAGCCTCTTTTTTTCATTTAATCCTATTGCTCTGAGCAATTACCACCAGTATTACTATTATACAATAAGATGCATATACTGAGTCACATCTAAGGTTAACAATACAGTAACTAAACAGCTGCTACTCACTAGTCTCTACTTATTCTCTATATTAACAATGAAGGGATTTGGTGGTGGGTATTTTCTTTTTTTATCATTGGATAATGGGTATTGACTGTGTTTATGTAATGTGAACTACCTCGTGCATGTCATACTTATTTTTATTTTCTTTCTTATGTTATTCTCTGATACCATTATATCTATGTTACTTGCACTGCATTTCTCTCATGAGCTGACATTTGTAATTTTGTTTTGGCTGCATTTGTGTGGTCCTAATTGACAATAAAGTTTTTCAAATCTTGAATCATACATAGAAACCTCTGAACTACAAATTCCCAAGCAATGCTTGACCTGATATGAGAACTAACAAAGGAAGTATGCTGAATGAGAAAGGCCACCTCTGAGCACTTGTGCTTGTCAAAGGACCATACTATATCCCCTTCTTGCCTGTGTTCATACTTGTGCCTCTCCACATCATTACCAATGCACCCAATCCTGTAAACAAATAAGGCCAAGAAAAAACTGCTAAATCCATAAAAGAACAAAAAAATAAAGCTGGTAAACTTCAGGCTTAAAACTATTATGCGTTTTTGCTCGTATAATGTGTACTGTGGGGCTTTTCTCCTCAGGTCTCTGCTGAAAAAGGGCACAAGCTCAGTCAGACTATCCCAGTCAACAAATGTCAAATAAATAAATAATGTAGTCTTAGTAGATTCAAAACCAGGCTTATGTTTACTGCTATGTTTACAATTTTTTGACATACTCACCAGTAGAAGCTCTATCATTAACAGGTCCCTTTGCAAGAGGAGCACCTCATCCTATAGTAACTGAAAGGAATTAACCAAAAGAACCTTTACTCAAGGAACAAATGTTAATTTAAAATTTAAAATATTTCTTTTTTTAAATCCTCAACCTCATCAACAGGTGCAACACCAGAAATTATGCCAACTTCTAGAGCAATGTCTAAACCATTCCCTTATAAAACACTGAAGAACCAAAATGCCAACAGGAATCCCTGAAATACCAAAAGGTCAAAATTTCCAATGGTAATTATTTTTTACAGGAGGGCAACTCAACTGTTTGGTATGTGGGAAGCAAACTCCCACACCTCCAAACTTATATATACCAACTCCCGATCCACATATATGTGAAGAAAGGAGAAGTCTCCCAAGATAAAATAATCATTGCCAGTGTACAATTAGAAATCACACAGGCAGTAATTTCCTATAGTATTCTGTTTGCCTTGTGATGGTGCAGCCATAGTGTTGTTGCCTCACAGCAAGAGGTTCTCCCGTTCGATTCTCGGCTGGAGTGCAGGGAGTGCCTTCTCTGTGGAGTTTGCGTGTCATCCCCGTGGTTAGGTGGGCCTTAGAAAGACATGCGTAAATGGGCATGCCTTCATTGAAGGCTGAACGTCGAGCTGGCACCTCGGCGTTCATGAAAATATACTGCCAATCATTAGCAGACCGGAGTTCCGCTGTGGTGACCCCTAACCGGGAAAAGCCGAAAGACAACAACAACATTCTGTTTGCCTTGTGATACCAGCACTTGACGCTTGAGGAATTTGATCTTGGCCCTCTCTGGGCATACCATCCCTAGCATCTAAATAGAACCATCAAGATTTTCTATAAGCAAATCAGAACCATCAAGATTTTCTATAAGCAGGGTGGTGTTTTAATGACTCCAAGAACAATTAGCTTAGTAGTGAGAAGTAGACTGATTTTTATAACATTGTCTTATACTAGTAGAGAAATCATAACCCATTTCTTCACATTTATCACAACATTTGTAAGGACATACAGCAATTAAGCCACCCTTCTTTCTCCCATAAGAATAGCTAAGTTGGGGTTGTCTTTGATAATGCAAAACTGCCCTACAAGAATTAGTCAGAAGTACATTTGGTAAAAAGATAACATTCTGAGACAGAAATTTCAAGACCAGCTATACTAAACAACCTCTAGTCCAAACTCCCAGTGGCACCAGAGTCTTTTTAATCTGTGAAATATACACACAAGGAAGACATGGGAAGCACAAATGCCTTTTTTAGTTACAGAGTCAGTACAATACTGTAGGTATACCCATCTCCTCCTCAGAGACACAAAGTCCTGCAAGATAGGATCCTTTCAAGGAGCTACATCAATTTCCTCATGAAACAAACTGAGTCATTTCCACATCATAAAAGAGTAGGGGAATTTCTTTGGGGTCTTGGCCAACTTTTCAAGGGGCACTTTGAGTACCGTGAGTATCCCTCAAAATAAATAAATAAATGCATTCATTCAATTTTACAGTTCTTTATTAGCCCCAGAAGATGTAAATCCCCATGTTGTTTTGCCTCATCTGTTGGAGAAGTCCTTGTTACTCAGACCAAACAAGTATTTTCTATACAATCCATCAGGCAAGACTCACTCATTTACTCCTTGCAGTGCCCTATTTGACTTCTGAATTTCCAGTAGTTGCTAGTAATCCAGCTTTTTCAGACAAAGTATTCAATATACTCTCCTTTTGAAAAGATCAAGATGTATTTCATGGGACAGGCTGCACCTAAAAGTCACAACCTTTTCTCCACTCCTATCCTTGCAGTACTTGACTGTAAAGAAGTAGCTTTGATACTAGGTTGAGTTACTCTTTGATTAAAGATTATTTACCTGCCATCTTCATTTTTCACTAGGGACAAGATTTTTTTTGTTTGTTTCTTTGAACATCTCCAAAGCCTTTTTAAAGGGGACTTTCTTGTGGTACCCACTGCAAGACACATAGTATCTCCCTGGGAGTTGTACTTCATATCTGAAAATTTCATGCAAGCTCCCTTTGAACCAGCTACTACCACAAAATTAAAATATCTAACCTGGAAAACACTAGCCTTGGTAGCTGTTACTTTAGTCAAAAGAATTTCAGAACTTCACACTCTTTCTACTGAATCTGCTTATTAAGTATTTTTTCAGTGATATAGTTACACTCAGGTCCAGTCCTTCTTATATGATGAAGGCTGAAAATGAATATGGTTTAAACCAGCATATCAATTTGCCTGTCTTTTTATCCAACTTAATCTAGCTACAGGGTAACTTACTGCTCTGCATGGACATCCATTATTAGGTGGAAAACTATATGGACAAACCCAAATCTTTTTAGAAAGATACCCAACTTGGGTTGTCTTTTACTTTTTCTTCCAAGTCCTTAGGTCAAAAATTGTCTCATGTTACCCTTAGTTTGCTATCTAACTGCATTCATTTTTGCTATATTAAACATAACAGTCTATTACCTGAGTGTACCTATACTCTCTCCATGAGCTATGCCACTTCATAGGCAAGCTGCCCTTCTGGGCTTATTTAAGTCAAGCCAGTTTTGCTTTTCATGCCTGAAACAACGTATCACATTTGGTTATAGATTGGCCTTACTCATCCCATGGTCAATAATTATATATTACCCCAGTAAGAATAACTAAGATGATACAATAGATAATTTGAGGGGACACAAGCACAGGATAAAGCAATAGGAGCTGCCCCTGTCCATTAGAAGTAAAGGGGGCAGTCCTGGGGTAAATTCTTTGTTTCCCATCCATAGATCTAACTTGTGATTGAAAATGGTCAGGGAGAAACTTTGCTTTATGTGGATGGAAGTCTGTTCCACAGCAGTGGTATCTTCTGCAAAATATACCTGTCTCTCCAAACTATTCTGTTGATGTTGCAGAAGAGGTTTAGATCCCTAGACTGAGTATTTCTGATGTCATTTGACATGCTAATGTGCAGTAAATCCATCAGTAACTGGGTGAAGGATGTCTTGTATGCCAGACACAGGTCATCTCTTAGCAGTCTGTAGTACACCGAGTATAGTGACAGGGATTAGTGAGTCCTTGTAGGACATGTTGTTTAGGCCTTGTATACTTTAATAAGGTATCTCTGTGGCAGTTATAGTTGTTATATGTGTCTGGACAGATACATGCCAAAGGGGACATTATATTCAATGACTGACTTAATGAGGGCTGAGTAAAGGGGACAATGATATTCCTAGATCTAGACACAATCCCTTTGTTTATAAGCTGTGCAATATAGAAGGACTTTCTTACAACAATAGACACATACTGGTCAAGAGTTAGGACACTGTCACATAAGTTTCTAGATCACAAACAACAGGGTCATCTCTTAGGGATGTACTGTCAATGTGGTAGTTCTCTGGGGTTGATAACATTTCAAAGGATACAATAATGCATTTTTTGGCATTTAGTTTCAGATCATGACCTGAAAGATTGCTAAGTCATTTGGGGATTCAATAACTGCTCCTAGCTTGCAGTCATCTGCCAACTTAGTGAGCCAGAGCCCTTTGGTATTGTTTTTTAATTCAGATACATAGATGCCAAACATAAGAGGTCCTAGCACAAAACCCTGGGGGAACTCCACTGGTGACTGGGTTATCTGAATCCTATCTGTGAACTAGATGACAATCCATTGGGGTGATATGGGGTTTATTCCCAGTTTATTTAGCTTTTTTACTATGCCACTCTTCTGGGGAACTGTGTCAAAAGCTTTGGCCAGGTCGAGGTATGCAGTATGAACTGCTTTGGCTTCATCCATTGTTTTGGTGACCTTTTCAAAAAAATCCATCAGGTTGAGCAAGCATGACCTGCCATTGAGAAATCCAAACTGAGATGGAGCCAGTGTTTGGAGATTCCCTATGTCCTGATTGATCAATTCCATAATAAGTCTTTCCATGGCTTTACATATGAGGCTAATCAGACTAATAGGCCTGTAATTGCCTGGGTCTGTGGAAGGTTTTCCCTTATGCAGGGGAATGACCGTAGCTGTTCCCAATTTGCTTAGTACAAAACCTGTATGGAGGGTGAGACTGAACAGTGTTGTTAGGGGTGTGCCTAAACTCTGCTTCATGCTATTTAAGATGAATCCAGGAATATTTTCAGGACCCATTCATGCAGTATTTTTATCTTCTGATAGCACTTTTAAAACTTGGTCTTGTGTGACAGCTGATGGTGACCCAGCTTCAGGTATATATTGAGGGACAGATGGCGTGGAGAGAGGGGTAAAGTTAGAGCTGAGATTATTGGCCAGTAGGTTAACTATATCTTCAGGCTCAGGGTAGGTAACATCAGTCACAATCAGCTCAGTGCATCGCTGCATTGGGTTTTTAACATTACAAACATAGCTAAAAATGCCTTGTGATGGCTTTGGCTTGGGTAGCTACTTTATCCTCAAACTTGTCTCTGGTGGGGCTTATTAAGTTCCTTAGTTGTTTGTTTATTTCAGTGATAAGGACTGCAACATTCTGGTTAATTAATCTTCTTACTTTTGGTCAGATTTTTTTTTTCTTTTATGATAAAGCTTGCTGGTATTATGATTCCACCATTTGGGTTTGTTTCTTGGCTTTGCCATGCAATTGTTCTTATGGCATACAGCTGCATCTATGCAGCTGTTTACATGCTGGTATAATATGGTGGTGTACATTTATGCATATTCAGTGGAGTTAACAAGGTTTGGTAGGGATTTGAAGCTTGTATCACTTATGAGTAGGTAGTGTGTCTTAAAGAAATTTCTAAAGGTATCTTGGGTAGATGGGATCTCTAGTTTCAGTTTTATTTCGAAAGAGACTTCTTTATGGTCAAACCTACCAATGATGAAGCTATGCAAGGGATGGTGCAAGATACCCCTATACTAATAAAGACAAGATCCAAGATTTTATTCCTCCTGCTGGGTACTCTGACTAATTGTTCCATGACATTTGCATAGACACAAATCCAAGAATCTCTGTGCTTGTGAACTAGTGGTGGTTTAGGTTTAACAGTCTATAGTTGGATACTTAGATACCCTGGGAATATGGTACTGGGTTTAATACTGAGTGATTCTAGTTCTGGTAGACAGGAGTTGTGGCTCTCTTTAGCCATATAGTTAGCTAATATATGGTATGGGACCTTTCTAATGGCTATTTGAACATGAAGAAGCTCTAGTGTATCATGGTGCTTAACAACGTTGATGCAAGTCTCTTCTGGATGTAAACTGATACACCTCCACATTTCTGCCCCTCTTGCACAACAGCAAATCTAAATGAGAGATGACATCATAGCCCTGCACAGCCTGAGTGTTCTCTGCTGTTTTAAACCATGTGTCAGTCACTGCTCAACTGTCAATGTCTTCCAGGGTGAGAAGGGATTGCAGGGTGTGGAATTTCTTGTTCAGGATCCTGGCATTGATCAGTAATACCTTCCAATTTTCCTTTGCCTGTTTTGATATCTTGGTAGGTTTATCAGTTTGGCACTGCCTGCTGAAAAAGGCAATATAGGGTTGGACAATGTATTTGGCAGTAATCAAAACCCTAGAGGGCACATATGCAGTCCATCCCTTGTGAAGCAGCATGTGCATGTTCTGTTTTTTGTATCCTCCCAGGCTGACAAATATTGGATCACAGTTGAATGACTCTTAAAGTAAGCCAGTTATTGAAGTCAGCTATGTTTGGTTCAAATCACAGCTTCATTCTTGGAAAAGAGAATGCTGCCCAGTGCTAGGCTGAAACCTGCTATGGGCACATAGTCTGACAGCTCCATCATACCTCTCGTCAGATAATCCAAGGAGGTACACCTCAAGCCATTGACACAGGCATGAGCTATGACAGAGTCAAAATGATACTTGTTCAAAAACGAGTGCATGCATGATCTGACAGATCCCAGCACCAGACAAGCAACTTATCATCTTTCCTTGCTCAGCCTGGTAACAGGCACATCTGTATCTCTTACAATGGAACCACCAATAACAACAAAGTTTGGTTCAATGATGCCTGCCTTACAGGCTTATTATATGCGACTTTGGGACCCCTTGTGCTATGTAAGGAAGTAGGCTTAACATGCTGATGTCTTTGAGGTTTAGGCAAGCTAATCTTTAGCACCTTGGCATATGATGGATTATGTGTGCTGTGTGATGACCTTGGAGAGTTGTGATGTTTGGTGTACTGATGATGATTTTGATGCCTCAGTTCACTGTGTCTGAGTTTTTTGCCTTCAAAGATATTATATATGCACATCTCTCGTGCATTGTATTATGCTGTTTGAGTAACAGATGATTGTCAGACAGCATGAGACAATTCTTACGCTGTCTCAAGATATCCATCTCAATCAGTCTGGGAAGAGAAGTTGTTGGGAAGTGCTGGTCCCATGATACCGAAAGGAATAACTTTGGGGACATGGATAACTATAACTGCTTGGAGTTCTGTTTTATAATAATGTATAGGTGGACTTGTTACCGAGTATTTAAATTTCAATACAAAACAGCTAACCTAGAAACTTCTACCACCAGTAAGAACAAGTGAACTAATCACAGTAAAAAAAAGCTCACTAATTTAATAGTAAAATCAGTGCAAGTGGTATCAGTACACTCTCTACATTAAGCAATTTTATCAAAGGTCTTTTAATCATGATCATAGTTTAAGGGGAGAGACTTTGCAAAATGATACTTATGTATTATTGTCAACAGCCAATAAATGGAGAGAGGGAGGGAATTATGTTGTCAAATTATCAAAAGGGGCAGGCAATAACAGATACACTGAGTTTAAGAACACAACTACAAGAGGGTGGGTAGAAGGGAAAAACAATTAGACCATTAACTCTGAGCTAACTGGCCTGGAACTGCCCTAATGCAAGCACAAGTCCTGAACTAGACTGACATACACTCAGTACACAAGAATGAGACCAGGGTTTAATAACAACAGTCAGACCACTTAAAGCAGCAAAAATACTGTGCATCTATGTACTGGAATCATTAATATAGGCTTAAAGCAGATAAAGACTGTGAACATGAATTTAAAATCAGGTCAAGTCTCTGTCTTGTAGAACTATTACTATGCAATAACATTCAGTAGCATTATTTAAGACTGCAGTCCTTGACAATATTTATACAGCAGCTACATTCTTTTGCTGGAACATTTTTGGGAAGCATTATAAACTAGATCTAATTTTTAGATCAAGACCTGCTTTCAGGGCAACCATTATTAAGGGCATTTTCTACTCAATGTCCACTCAACAGGAGAATCTTGAAACTCTATCTATTGAGTTAATGTAGATGGACTCACTCCTATTAGTGAGACAGTTACATACTTACCAAAACAGTAAAACTCTGTGAGTGGGTCCATCTTCTCTAATGGTCTGACCACCTCCCCCCACCTCACTGAGATTGTCTTGTATTTCTTATGTGTATATCTATCTCTCTATCTATATATCTATATCTGTCTATCTACACACACACACACACACACACACACACACACACACACACACACACACACACACACACACACACACACATATATATATATATATATATATATATATATATATATATATATATATGTCAACTTCCTTTGCCCTAACTTCCAACTGACTGACACCCATTTGCCCGAGACCAACTGACTGAAATTTCATTTGACCGACACTTCATTTGCCCGACACCTCATTTGACTGAGAAGTATTATTGGCAAGTAAATGGAATATGTCCCCTTCCCCACTGTAGTGCGACCCTGGAGTTAGAATATATAGTTAGGGGGTGTGGGGGCACAGCCCTCCACAATAGGGGGTGTGGTGGGCGAAGCCCCCCACTTAATTTCATATTATATTGTTTGGTTTTGCTTTCATATTGCTTAGTAAAACAAAAGTGCGTTATGAGATAGGGTAGAGAGACTAAGCAACCTGTGAAAGGATGAGACTGCCAAGTGGTCCTAATGCCTGTGACCTCAATCCTATGTGCTGCAGAAGATTATCATTTACTTAGTTAGTTATTAACATTGGATTACTGGGAAAGTCTGACTGGATAGGTGCTCATTTTTATCAGAGGCTCAAGAGGAAATATTCCAAAGTATTATAAAAACATTTTATGAAAAGTAATTTTACAATATTCAGCAATAATATCAAAACATCTACAGGTTAAACAATTACACCAAATTAGACATAATGTCAAAACATTAGTTAATAATAGGTACAACATATACGACAATGATTTAATATTTAGAGAAATTTTAGCCATTTTAAAGAAAAACGTTAAGTTAGTAGAATACAAACAAGAATTGAAATATGAAGTGAAAAAATAAACAGGGCTGTGGCATATTTAGATAGAAAGTTGGAGGAGAGAAAGTGATTGAAGTAAGGAAGTGAATGAAGAAGGGGGAATAAGGAGGTCTAAGTTACAAATAGGTACTTGTTCATGTTTAGGGATATAGTTTGCCCTGAGGTTGAGTAAGAACAGAGATACATTTTGGTTAGGAAGTCTTTCAGAATAGCTTTAAAAGGCTGGAGGAAAGAGCATTGATCTTATAGATACAGGTACGAAGTTGCAGGCCTAAGCAACATGGCAAGAGTATAGACTATGCCTAGCAGATCTGATAGGTTTGTGGAAAGAGAGGAGATTTTGTTCATAGGATTGTAATGAGTGGTTGGGAACATAGTTGTATTGAATGGTATTTAGTGCTGAACAAGCAGATGGATGGTTCTAGACAGATTTTGGCTAAAAGGTCTTTCAGAATAGCTTTAAAGGGCTTGAGGGAAGAGCATTGATCTGATAGATACAGGTAAGGAGTTCCAGGCCTTAGCAACATTGTAAGGGTACAGACCATGCCTAGCAGCTCTGATAGGTTTGTGGAAAGAGAGGAGTTTTGAGTCACTGGATTGTAATGACTGATTGGGAACATAGTTATACAGAACGGTAATTAGTGCTGGACAAGTAGATGGATGCAGGATAATTTAATAGCTGGGAAGAAGCTGTGTATACATTAGTTGATGAGGTAGTTCAAACCAGTTTAGGCTTTTTAGTGTTACATAGTGGTAGGTTCTGAATTTAGCTGCTTTATTACAGCATTGTTCAAGTTTTGCTTTTTCTAATGCATGGAGATTAGTAAGAATGGGAGCAACTTACATTAGTGAGGGGAGGAGGTAAGTAGTGAGTAGTGGCAAGTGCAGTTTTAGTTGCATTGGTGGGAACGTTTTTGGCAGTTTAAAGCATCCCTAGTTTTTGGTGTGTTTTTTATGCAACTTTGTATATGCAAGTCAAATTTAAGATTATCATCCACTATTTTCTGTAAGAATTTGCTAATAGAAGTAACTTCAATGGTTGTATTATTAAGAGAGAGGGTTTTAAATTTGGTGTTCTCATGAGGGAGGGATTTTGGGGAAAAAATTGTTTTTTTTTTTTTGGTTGAACATGAGTTATGAGTTGCAAAGCTATGTTTCAGTGGCTGTTAAACCTTCCTTTGTATTTTTTTGTATATGCGTCAGGTTGTCTGATATGCATGGAAGGGTGGAGTCATCTCTGTTTTTCATTAGGGAGGCCTGTAATGTAGATGTGTGGAGGGTGTCAGTGATAATGTTACAGAGGAGGGGACCAAGGACACAGTGTTGTGGTACACCGGTAGTGATTGTAAGGTATGGCAAGAGGATGGACCCACAATTACACATCTATCATTACAGTAAGTATATAATGTTTACTTCTCACCCAACCTACACACAAATCTCTCAGTAAAATATATCTCACTTTTATGTACAGTAGTCTGTATATGTGATGTTAAACAGTTAATAGAAGCATTGTTAGAGTCCTACTACCCCATGCTACTTACCTGCAACCAACTTTCTTAAAGAATGCTGCATCCATAACCACTCTATCTATAACCTTCATCTATACTTTATTATCAACAATTTCTTACAGCATCTGAGGATTATAAGCCTATTGCAACCATCTGGCCCCTTATTAAATCTTTTGAAAAAATAGTCTGCAAAAAAAATCACTGAACATGACAATCAATAGTTTCTTCCTACATACATCAGCATGAGTGCTGTAAAGTTCATAATGCCTTAAACCAGTGCATATAGCAGTGATAAGACCACATACCTGAATATGGAAAAAGGACTATTAACAACTAAAGAGTTTTCAAAAGTGTAGTCCATCCATCCCTTGCTTCTTTCAAAAGTTAATTATTTGGCTTTGGTGACAATCCCATATTACGATTCAGCAGCACTCTGTTGAACTATTCCTTGCTACTACAGAATCTTACACCATAGATAAAGACATTTTTATTTTAGGTGCACCAGAAGGTTAAGTTCTAGATCCACTGTCCTTTTCTCTGTTTATCAACAACCATTCTGATCTTATTTCTTCAACAACATCTTCATATTCTCCCTCAATATGATATGAAGATAACATGCTCATTCTTGCAAATGGCAATGTAGCACTGCTGTACAATACCTCTTTGCTAATACTCTTAAACTAACACTTTGAGGTTAACAAAACAAATATATTTTGAATCCTACCAAAACACAGGCATGCTCTTTGGAAAGCAAACTAAATTTAAAAAAGGCTGGAAATCTAAGGCTTCACTCTTCAAAGCACACACTAATTAAATCAAGTAATCGAGTACACCTCCAAAAATATTTTGGATTTGGGTTAGATCCCCAACCCTCTCTTTCTCTTCTCCCTGCATGTGTGTGTGTGTGTGTGTGTGTGTGTGTGTGTGTGTGTGTGTGTGTGTGTGTGTGTGTTTGTATATATGCATTGATATATTAAACATTATGTTGACACCACAACCGCAACCAGTAAATTACTGAAACACCTTAAAGCATGTTACTCTGTCTCTAGTCTTATCCCATAACTACAAGAGCTCTTACTTAATATTCTTATCCTTAGGCCAGAATTTGCATTTCCTATAACTACCATTAATGCCAGTCACAATACAATAGTCTTTCAAACGGTAATAAAGACAGTTTGTAGATTAATTACACTTTCCATTATAGGGGAACAGCAGTTCCTTACAGTAACAAAAAATGTTTACCAATCTCTACCTGAGCCACACTTTGTTATCTTAACTAACATTCAGACTTCTGCACCTTTATTGCTACCTCTGCAGTTGCAAAAAGACTATTCTTCCAATCTGGTTTATATCATGAAAATATATATAAAAATGAAATATCAAAAAAGGATGCATGCACCTAGTAAGACCTGTCTTGGTACATGTGCATTACAATATCCTCTGTCCCCAGTTAAATTTTGTAAGCAAATACAGAATCTTTACATCTAAATTACAAGACCAACACAGAATTTTTTTTCAAGTTAATCAATACAAATAACACTTCCAGTCTATTTATATTCCTTATCCACTGATTGCCTATTTCATATTTATGCAATCCTAAATTCTTCACTTTTGTTTGCTTTAACATAAAATATAATTTATTATTATTATTATTATTATTATTATTATTATTATTATATACATGATACCATCCACTCCACCCACCCGCTACCTCTCTCGGCCCCCTATCAACAACCTACTCTTAGCAAGCTTGGCTACTCATGTTACCAGCTACTTACCACATAATACTAACTTCTTGTAGCAACAACTGCTAATGGCTGTTATGTACCTCAAAAACAGATTGTTTCAATTGTTCACTGATGAATCTCAACTACATTTGTAACCATGTTTAATATATGTCACCACATTTTAAAATTGTACTATGTCCTACAGCTGTTTTACATCTATGTTTTATTCTTGTCTTGCGTCCTTAGCTGGACTAATGTCTATATTTAAATGCTATGTTTTTTAACTATATAATGCAAGTAATACTTAATGTGGAGCTTTTCTCCCTGGGCCTCTGCTGAAAATGGACCTGTGCCCAGTCGGACTTTCCCGGTCAACAAATGTAAATAAATAAATAAATAATAGTAAATAAATTATCTATAACAACTATTAATAACAACTAATTATCTATATAAACTCCTCAGATTTATCTGTACTATAAAAACTGTTAAAGTTTATGTTCCAGGTCATAGCTAAAAAAAACATGAACCAGCTTATCTGTATCCACATAGTTAGCAGACAGACAGACAAACAAACAAACAAATAAATTAGTGCATATATATATATATATATATATATATATATATATATATATATATATATATATATGTTTCTGACACTATAAGTACTGAATAAAAAAATAGCTGCAAAGGACAATCTATAATAAGCTTTACTGAGGTGTTTTGCATATACTGATTATAAGTAGGTGAATTTATATAAATAAATGCAAGTGTTTGAAGGGGAAATTAATTATTAAAATATATACATTACAAGAGTTTCACCTCTCAGAAGCAAAAAACATGGCGGTTATAATTTATGATATTTTGGTAGCCGCACTGGTCTGGGTTTTAGTGCTACTGCCAGATTCATTGAAATGGAATACCATATTTTACTTCTTATCTGCAATGTAGTGCATTTCAGTGGGATATAAAATTCTGCCAATTATTCAACACTGTCACTTTATTTTGACACTCTTAATATTAATATGTAAATATCACATATAATAAAGATTAATGAACAGTTATGAATACTTCAAGTGTAATGCATTCTGCATGGACACCGACAGTATATTTTTTGTCTCTCATCAAGACATTTTACATGATGCCCTTCAACACAGTGTAACTCAACTACTT
This sequence comes from Protopterus annectens, assembly GCF_019279795.1. NCBI lineage: Eukaryota > Metazoa > Chordata > Ceratodontiformes > Protopteridae > Protopterus > Protopterus annectens. Next base: position 254,142,604 of record NC_056746.1, on the reverse strand, counting down.
ATGAAATTAATCACGGAAAATATGTATAACAAGTATACAGTTAGCATCTTTATTTTAGTGCACTCTAGACAAGCAACCTTACTATCACTTTGTTTCCAATACCGTGACTTTTCATACATTGCTTCTACTTAAGCCATAAGTCACTCTGTTAAAAAAATCTATTAAAGAAGCTAGCTTCACCTATGACATTATAATGAGATGCTGGGTGTCATACAAAAGAAAATCAAAATATGCCATAAGTGCTAATGAGCTAAGTAGGAGCAGTGATTATATTCTCATAAGGCTGTTATATCAGTGTATGTACTATGTTTATTAGTGGTTGTAAGTAACAAAACAATAAAAGGCTATCAGCACCAATAACTGGGAGACGCAACATTTGAGTCAGCCATCTTCCTTACCCGAGCTGCATGATCTATTGCACAGTACAATGATCCAAGATATCACTTTTGTGTAAAGAGTGAACCACATGCAGCACTCAGGTGACAAAGCCCTTGTAAGTGTCACATTCAACTCTTGATAGGATGAATTGTTCAGATGCATTTTCTGTGACCAGAGGGAGACATGGTTGAATTGTTCAAGTGCCTACACCTATAAGGCCAACACTCGCAATTAAGTGTTTAGTGTGGTAGAGTGTTAGCTTATTGTTAAAACACTGCATGTTTCAGGATCTGCTTTATGCCGTATGATTCAGGCATTGCCTGAAAATGGTCCAGGAAGATCAGTTCAACAATCTAAGTATCAAAATAGCAAAGAAGTAAATATAGGTGTATCATCTCATGGTCAAATAAACTCTCTCTCTGTCACTCTCTCTCTCTATATATATATATTATATAGAATTGTCTTCAGTCATTTACATAATGCTATCTACTTCAGTTCTTACATTTCAGAAAGAACCCCTGCTTGATTCCCATGGTTAACATCATTGGAGGTACTACTGATTCTGAAATTGTGTGTCATAAAGCAGCACTGCATCTTACTTCTAACCTTAACCTGAGTTCAGACATAATGCATTTACTTTATAGCTGTCACATGGTTCTTAATTAAAATCTCAAATGCTCCTTGTGAGGATTTGTAGTCCTTAGAAAAACATAAACAGCTAGTACAGTGAACCTAACTGTGTGGAGGTAGCTGTCTCTATGTACAAAAATATTATTTTAAGCTCTCCTCAACAAGTCTAGTATCCTCTAGACATCAAGTCAGCACATATAGGATGCCTCTTGTAGGCAGAAACTTGCCAAGGTATTACAGTACTTTTCAACAATATGCAAGTACTAGTAATCAGGTAAATAAGAAAATAACTTGTGTTCTTTTTATTAACTCAAGATTTATCACTCTGTAAACACTTAAAATGCTAAATATGATCTGAAATCTTGTGTTTACTCTACAGTTAACATTCTAACTATAACTTAGCATTATCTAAACTTCTCACAGAAGACCCAGGTAACCTACAGAAAGAAAATTTAACTAATATGGTACGCCTCAATGTCAGATCTAGTACATGAAGAATATGTGTTTAGCAGATTTATGTATACTATTAAATCAGACTCCAAGGTTTGAAATTTTTTGTATACAATACGATAGACCAGAAAATGCTACTCAGCCAAGCATTTTGATGTCTCCGCTGCCTACAGAACTAGCCAGCTCTTTTAAAATGTTATCTACTAATGCTGTAGACATGTTTAATGTAGTGGATAATTTCGGAGAATTTGATCTCGGGGTTCTTGTACCCAGAGAAGGGCCCTGTCTCCCTCTTTTGCCCCATTCCTAATATATAACTATTAACAATGACTATGTCTGAAACATTTGTGTGGCATCTTCATATTCAGTGGGATGATTTTTCACCTTGACTTACCCATAATTTGATTATATCCATAATATTATCTATACATCATCTGTCCAGACAATTCAGGGAAGATATCTGCATGTGCAAAAAACCCTAGCTGAATGCACCAGAAATGACAACAAGCAGTTTCTTATTGAATCAGCAGGGTAACCAACAAGAGTATGTATAGTAAAAGGACAACATTCATCCTCTTTTCTAAACTTTTTTGATGTATATAGTTCAAATTATGTATGTTGTTCAGCTGTCAGTGGAATAGTCAACTATTCTTCGCTTTATTTTGAGTAACTCCCAGGTCTATTCTTTTAAGGATACTTCAAATTTTGTTTTAATTTGGGGATGTAATAAGATGTTAAACACCATCAAAATGCATTATTTTTTATATGTGTGATGGTAGTATTTTCTGTAACATAGGCAAAGTCCTCATATATTTAATTAGGGACAGTTGGGAGTGGATTGGTGGGGAAGAAAAAAATTCCACAGGTTTACTAATTAAGGTAGCAGCTGATTTTTATACATGGCTGCCATGTTGGAATCAGACAGTTCAAATCAGGTGTTCTCTTCTGGAGCAGGAAAGCAGTGGTTTACAGAAAATATACTACAGAAATGCAGACAAGAGTGTAGAAGTTAAATAGCACTATAATGAGTTAGTTGAAAAAACCTTAATAATGGACTATTAAGATGAACAACAATGCCTCAGAGAAGGCTCAGGTCCTCATATACATAAATACACAGAGCTGGGCCAAAAGTATTACTGACTACTGCATGGTCAAGTCTTGTAATGTTAACTGACAACAGCACATTTTCTTAATTTGTTAATAACATAGTTACAGGGCTTTGAATGTCAGTGCATTCTCCAGTTTAAAAAAAAAATAGTACCTTGCAGAGGAAAAACAATATTTAAATTAGAGGAAAAGTCTAATTATCAGACTGTGCTGCCTTCAAGCAGCCATGTCTTGTAAGAACACGAGCAGTGAACCCTGTCCTTTTAAGAAGATCCTGTATGCAAAGTATTTTTCCTTTCTTAGTAGAAGATGAATGAGTGCAGCTCTTAAGGGCAGATGGGAACATTTGCTCTTTGTACAGGCAGGAAGGGATAGATCAGAGGTCTGTGGCTTGTCACCTATTTGCTTTTTTCTAAAGCAGAGTAAATGCAAAATGGGGCAAATTTAAAAGCATAATTTTAAACTGTTAAAATACTACCAGACAGGACAAAATACAAATTGCCAAAATTAAACAGACCACTGCCAATCTTTACGGAAGGAAATATGATGAAAAAGTAGATACTAATTTGGACTCTGAAAAAAAAAGAAACTTTCAGATCATAAAACCACTAAATGTATTTGAAGACTTTCTGGTTGACAGCATATTCTCAGGTGCTCTTTTATCCTAGACAGCTAACCTCCACTGTAAATTATATATTGACACATTTTGGAAGTCTCTAGCCACAAGTATTTTGTCTAGGAAGCATACATGTTGGCCATGTCTCCTTTTGTAAACTTTTATTTCTGATTTAAAGTGATTGTTAAATAATTTATGGAATAACTCAAATACCAGTAACACTAGAGTTTAATTTTCTTGTTATAGTCTCCTCCATGATTACCTGTGTCTAGCCATTTGAGCCATAAAAGATCCAATCTTCTTTGACTTATTCCTTCACAAAACAACTACTTCCAAAAACACCAGGTTAAAGGAACTAAAACTTCATCAAAAGATAAATGAGACATTGGAATGATAGATTAATATCACAGCATATTACCCACCTCTGGAATAGACTTCCACTGTATGTCAAGCACAACAGCACATAATGCATACTTACAGTAGAACACATTTATGGGTTTGAATGGTTACCAGGTTATGTTAGTCATTAAGCAATTTAATATCTATTGCACAGCAAAAGGAAATATGATATTTCACATAAGCATTAACCAATAAAAACAGAGACAAAAAGCATTTTCCTTACTATATTTAAATATATAATGAATTATTCTTTAATATTATACATTGTATTATAGCATTGTTCTTTAACTGCTTATGCTACTTCTTTTAAAAACAAGTGAAACTGTGAAAGAAACATATGATTAAATTATATAACACGGAAATACAAAATTGCATAATCCGTAAGAAATATCTGACAAAGTAATCTTCGAAAATTGAAAGAAACACAAACCATAACTAAAATAAAATGTAATAGGAGAAATAATAGTAAACAAGAGGAAGAAGTTATGACTAGAGTCAACGATCCTTGTTAATGAAATAAAAAAAAATGACTGTATCATTTTAACTAAAGTCAAATTGCTATGTAAAGAGGTACATTATATATGTGGCATCTTCACAAATCATTTCAGCTCACATTTTATGACTGGCACAAATCACATTTATTTAAATATGCATAACAGATACCTAGTAATGGGAGATTTTGCTTTATGAATCTGGCTGTATTCTATGAGCAGGTCTTAGTCTAAGATTAACAGTTCACACTATTTATGTAGACCTAGCAAATACTTTGTAAAACTACTGCTATCTTTTAGAATTCTGAATCAGCTGGTAAAATACTAACAGTTGAAGACTTAATTCCACACATACCATTATGGACAATTTCAAAATAATTTCATACTACAAGTGTTATAGATAAGGGTTCAGCCCTGGGATCAGCATTATTCAGTACTTTCTACTGTGTTATGATAAAGAACAGTGATAACTGTGAAATAAGATGTATATTCCAAAGTGAATGCAGATTCAGTCCTTCAAACTTGTCTGACAGATTCAAAAGGGTGGTGTTTTACTCATAATTTATTTTACCCTTCTAGTAAATGTGTTACAGTAACATTCATCATAAAAGAAATAGACTACATATATGAAACTAGATATATTTACAGAGAAGTTCCAAAATTTTGACTATAATTTAAAACGTATTAAGATTAGTGATACATAATATGTCATTCTGAAAACCATGTTAGAAGTATTCTAACAATGAGTATAGATCAATACTATCTTCAAACTTAAAGAACCTGCTCAAGCAAGTTTGTCCGAAACAGTGCAGGAAGACAGTATGTAGCTAGTGGACACTAACTTACTTGAGAAAATTAGGGTATGAATGGTTAGGCTTAAAAAGGCTCAAGGGCTGTTTGCCTAGTAACTTCCTATGACCCTATATTGACCATTTTACAGATATTGTTTATATGATTTTAGCCCTCCTGGTGTCATTTTCATTAATTTATCCAAATGACAATTTAGACATAATGATCAAATGCATGGAAATACTACTGCTTATCACTGGAAAAAGCAAAGAGATCACTCATCATAGCTTCAGCCATGCTGGTAATGAATATACTCATGTTCAAATTACTAAAACTGAAACATTGCTTTCCACTAGCCCAAAACTGTCATCACTATTCCTTAGGTCCATTGTCCAATGAACTCACACACTCTGGTGGCCTATCCTGTGGTGGCTCTAGAGAAGAAAACTTTTACAAAGTTGGCACCTATAGCTCGAACAATATGCCAGCTAGCATCCAGAACAAATTAAAACCATTATCCAATAAAGAAAAAATCAAAAGTACTTAAATGAAGCTCACCAGTGTTAATGTTTCAAATAGAATGGTTGACATTAACCTTTTTTGTTAATCCAGTAATATATGCTTCACTTCATCTTTTGAACTATTCAACTGATTTCTTCTCTTTTATTGTAACCAAAGCAGAGTAACACTTAATTTCAAGGTCTACACTTGTTTTGTAAAAAAAAAAATATGTACATAACATGTCACTGCTGAATGTGCTTTTCGTCAGTTATGCCTGAAAATGGTCTCAAGACCTGTGGACTTACCTTGTTAGTTAATTATTATTATTATTATAATCAATTAACAGACATACAAGCAAACTAATAAATAAACAAATGTTTTACTCATGCTATCAACTTAGGACCTACTTCAAACCCTTCTAATTTGATCAGTATGATTCTGTGTTATACTACATCATATGTCTCACTAAAATCTAAGTAGACCTCATCTACAACTCATTCCTGATCGGCTAGGCTCTTTACCTACTCAAGAAACCTGCAATAACTCACTGATGGCACAGATGAACTTACTGTCATGCATCTCATATGTAATTAACTGATGGATTCCATTTTAAGGAACACAGTTTGGAATCCCATAGTCAAAAGAATTTTTTCTGTGTAAGCCTACAAGCACAAGGGCAGGGTGACCAGCTGGCTGAGCAATGACTTGGCTTCATTTTAGTAGTTTAGGCATTGGAGGGACCACAGGAGGAAGAGGTCAGACAAGCTTAATGGTGGTCCTTTTCATTGAGGGGAGTGTACAATGAAAAATCCATTGCAGGTTTATCACCTAATGGTGGGACAACGCCATGTACAGGAACAGGCTCAATGGTGTGCAGAGGCAAGTAGATATCTTAGTTTCCCTGCTAAGTATATTGCCATGACATGGGCGGCAAAAGTAAAATAAATCCATCCTTTTAAAGTATGAATGCTGAGGGGTACTCTTGACCCATTTGGCCTCCCCAAGGCAATGAATAGTTAGATAGGACTTTGAGGAATTGTACTGGATCTTTAATCTTTGCAGTCTATAACTAGAATGAAGGATAATTCTGTAGTACCACTAAAATATTCTGCTGTATCTTATAAATGTTATCCCTTCAGCTAATTAATAAACTTGACCCTGATATCTCAGTGTTTGTATAATCAATGTTGCAGTGCATTATCCACAGAAATCATACAGTCTGAGTAATGTCAGGTAAAACCAGCAAACATGTCATGTTCCAGCAATGTTGTTGCTAAACTGATGCTACAGGGGGTGTAATCATTCAATTGTTTTCAGAGCTTTGAACTACATGTCATATCACTGTGCATGTATGTGTGTGTGTGTGTGTGTGTGTGTGTGTGTGTGTGTGTGTGTGTGTGTGTGTGTTTGATTCATCTCTTCCAGCTACTTACCAATCAAAGCTCTGTGATCTTTTACGTAAGGCGGGGTGTTGCGTCACAGAACCATCTTGGTTGGGCTGCTTTTCCTTGGTGGAGAGACAGTGTGCAAGTCTTGAAACACTACTCTCTGGCCTGTTGAAGATAAAATAATGAATCAAAACAGCTATTCTGTCCTGCGGATTATAAAGATCTGTCTTTCTTCCTAAATCTTATCTACCACTCTTTTAGACCAACTCTAATCCCAGGTTATCAATAACCTTTCACAAATACAGTAGCAATATGCTATTATACCAGCAGGCCTCTTATTTTACTACATTAAATACTGAGTTTTGATAACCAGATTATTCTTGTGAAAATGCAAAACTTTTCATTCACAACTTGTGTACATAAAATAAATCTAACAGTATAAGTGGTATACACAGAAGATAACATTATGCTCTGAGAACAATCTGGTTTGTGTATGGTGTTTCAGAGCAGGAAAAATGTGCAGCTCAGACATAAAGACTGAACTTTTTCACAGAAAATACAGTCAAAAGAAAATCATAACTACACAACACAGTTTTGTAACATGGCTAGTTCTTATTTGATTAAGTTGCAGTTTTATTAAGAATTAGCTGATACAGCATACAGTTACATGATTTGACAGTAACAACAAAAAAAGACGGTATGATAGTGGTACAAGGTGTGGCCCTGCATATGGAGGAGGACTGGCAGATAGAAATAACTGAAGAGGAAGAAAAAATCAACAATGTAGAGGAGTAATAGTAACAGGGCAAATGTAGTGTTTCATGAGAAAGGGGTTCTTGTAGCAGAGAACAGGCTTTGTTAGAGAAAGATAGACATTAGGCAATAGAAACATGAAATCAAAATGGGATCAGCAAGGTTGGAAATGAACTGAGCTTCCTTCATGATACAGACTGAGCTTCTTTTATAATGAGACAGCATGTAATACGGAGGACTTAGGACATTTAGGTGGGTCAGATATACAGACTAACTAACCTATGAATGAAGCATATAGTGGTATAATCTGTTTATGTGTAAAGTATGTACTCCTGATATACATTCAATAATATGACTAAATGACTGGCCAAGACAACAAATAGATGATGTCACTGTCAGACTGCAGCAGCAAAGTGAGGAGTGACAAAAGTGAGATTTGCAGGTATGATAATTTGCTCAGTAATCCAAAATGATTGCATTAAAAGAAATGAGGAAAACGTTTAGAAGAACGCTTGAGTATCTTACTGACTTTGGGTATCTTGTCAACTTTTTCTACTTCTCAATATGGCTACTTAATGATGACTGATAAGCTGAAGGTGGTAACCATTTGAAATGTAGGGGCATGATTTAGTGAGTCCCATAATTCTGATACTGAATTGCCAAATATCTGCACTTACATATACTAAGTCTGAGGTTACTGTTTCATGGAATGCTTTATTTTCTTTGAGGTATGGTGATCTCGGAGTTGATATGTATAAGTTCAGGAGGGTGGGGGAGGCTTGCCCCCTACAAAAAAAAAATAAAATTTAGAGGAATGGCGACATATCTTCACATGTTCCCAAACTATGCTGCATTCCTGTTTTATCACTAACAAATTCTCCTTAATTTGCTGTTCAGTTTTAACAGGTAATTCCATCCAATATCCTAACACCTTATTTTAGCATCCAGGCAAATATACCAACATAGTGTCCATAGATAATTTTTTCCTGCAAACCCTTTCATGTGTCTTCCTACATTACACTCTGCCAGTTACAATAATTCCCAAATAATCTTTACACCATATTCATTTTAATATATTTATAATCCATTTAATGGCCTTAGAGATCAAATTAATTGAGCATAACTGATCTTACACATTGCACATGAACACACGCATCTTTAATTCTTATAAAATTCAATCATTTTATAAACATGCTGCTACTGCTGCTACAATCAACAGATCCATTTAGTATGCCTATCAGAGACCTTACAGGTAAACCAACCAACATCCATACACTTGCTTTAGTACATAGAAAGACAACTAACATAAAGAATTACTCATTTTATTTCATGTTTTACTTCTAAATTACAAAGAAACACAGGGTTGTCATACCCAGCTGATATCCCAACTAACCCTTATCCTTATGGATATCAGTTTGGTATGACAACCCTGTATTTCCAAAAGTCAAACATTCATCTTATGCTGTGCTGATGACGCCATAATTAGGCAGAAACATGCATGCCAACAACTAGAGGTCTTTGGCTTTATTGACCTGAAATTGTCCATAAATAGACTTAAAAGTAAATGAAAAAGTCATGGACATTCAGAATTGCCATTTAGCTGAAACACCTAATATCATTAAAGGGTAATTTTCTCAATTATCATCACAACACTATGACTTTCGCTAACTCAGTCAATAGCACTGCCAAATTTCACTCTTAATCACCAAAGTATAACTTAAATTCACCACATGACACACAAAAATATGTAAACACATGCCAATTCATCAAGCATTGTGATATTTCCCCAGAGTAACAACACCAAAAGTGCCTGCCCATAGCTATTTTATTTTGGGAAACCACTTTAGTTTACAGATAGAGTGACGTCACACTAGTGTTGGTACAAAAATGCTTGCTGATGGAGGATTTATTACTTTTCAAATTGTTCTGGATGATTTTGTTTAAACATATGCATAAATTTACTTGAATATAAAGGGGATATTGAAATGCATGAATGCTCATGTGTTTAATTGTATTCAGGATGTTGGGATCACTCTCACTTAAGATTTCTCACATAAGCTTTTGTGTAATTGCATAAATATAATACATAATATAACCTCTCTGCTGTTGTGTAAAAAAGATTAGTTAGTTGTGCACTTAGATATATAGGATTAGATGAATATAACATCAATGATTGTATGTATGGTTGTAGAAAAAATGTGGGGTCCCACTCAACTAAAATATTTCATACATGATTTCTCATAACAACGATGTATTATAAAATGTATTCCTTGTAGATTAATAAGATGAGCCATTGAATGTTTGAATGGTACTTTCTAAAAAGTTGCTGTTGACCATATATACATGATTTGTTCATGCAAACTGTGTGATAAAAGGTTTGCTACATGCACATTTACACATCAGGTGACTTTTTTTTTGGAATGCTTTTTTTGCAGGTAATTATTGTTTTTTTCTGAAGTATTGTCTGCCCTGAATAGTGTATGCTATAATCAGGTTTATAACATAGTGTGAGTTTTATTTATTTATTTATTTATTTGTTTTGGTTTCTGAAGCAATTACTTGGTTGACGTGGCTTGGTCTCATGTGGAGGTGCACTACAGAATTTTGAGATGAAGTTTGGCATTTGAATGCAACAAGTGGTTTTACAAGTTGTATTAAATGTACACATTGACATTTATCATGGAGTTTAGTGCTGGCAACCTTCCTTCTGTTTCACACTGTTATATATTGGGGGGTTCTGCAAGATCCTGAAAATGTACTACAATGAATGGATACTGCCTCCTTGTAAGACAAGAGACCAGGCACTGTTACACCTGTAAGCTGGATGATGGTGAATATTACAAGTAAGAAGGTTGTGTTGTGCAATGGTGATTCACAGCAGCAGTGACATAAATTTGCAGAGGGTGTCAATATGGTGACTGAACTTAGTGTGGGCCCTATTATTGGTGGACAATGCAACTGAGTGGAAGACCTGTTTGAAAAAATGTTAGCTGACTTATAAATCATTTTCATAAGAATAATGCAACTTCAACATTGTTTCAAGATGAGGACTGGGGGGGGGGGGTGACTGACAAATGAAGTCCAGTTTTCTGGTATATGCAACCAGTCTCAATTTATTATATTCAGTAAAGGTTAAGATTTATAGATTATGTTTAAGAGTGAGAGTTGACTGAAAATTAAACTGGTCTAATTTATGCAAACATAGTTTAATAATTTAACTTTTGTGATTTCATGTTTTCAGTCTGCCTTCCAGAAAATGTCTAGTTTCTAAGTTATAGCTGTAAAGAAATGTTCTACATCTACATAACAGCTCTTTGTTCTGATGTAACAGAACTCCCATGCAGGCATGTAGTAATGTATCTTTGAAATAAGAAGTTACGTACTCACCATAACGTTCCATCTGAGTAGGTAAACTTCATTTGTCTGCAACCTGTGGGATTCGGATCCGACCTCGGATCCAAGCCGGCAACTTTTCAAAGCTTAGAGCCGAGCTCCTAGCTCCTCCTCTTACCCATAATCCCCTGCCAACCCTGACTGACCTCAGATCAAGTTTGCCCACAAGCACTATAGTGTATAACAACTACATTATCATAATGGTACATCACTATATGACATGAAAACACATCTGAAGGTCAGGTGGACGGAGGGGGGGGGGACGGTTGCAGACAAATGAAGTTTAACTACTCAGATGGAACATTATGGTGAGTACATAACTTCTTAATCTGAAGTAGTTAACTTCATTTGGTCTGCAACCTGTGGGACAGAGTCCCCAGCTACCTAAACCTTGGGCGGCCTTCATGGAAGGATGTTCCAGAGCACTGCGGAGCCAAAAGAAGTTCTCCCTCTGGAGATAATGTCCAATTTATAATGATTGATGAAGGTATGAGATGAAGTCCAAGTGGCTGCAGAACAGATATCATCAAAGGAAACCCTGGATTTAAAGGCGGCAGAAGTAGCCATAGCCCTAGTTAAATGGGCACAAACTCCTTGAGGTGTGGGCCTGCCGGAAGTTTGATACACTGTAATGATACACTGTGAGATCCATTTCGATAAGGAAACTTTCGAGACCGGTTTACGTAAATTAAATTTGGCAAAGGAGACGAACAACTGGTCGGATTGTCTATGACCAGATGTCCTATGAATATAAAAATCTAAGTTGTCTGTGTACGTCCAAAGAATGTAATTTGTACTCCCCTTTGTTCTTGTAGTTAGGAAAGAATACCGGCAAGTTGATAGATTGGCTGATATTAGATTCAGAAACTACCTTCGGAAGGAAAGAGGGATTGGTCCTGAGGTAAACCCTATCCTTGTGAAAGGCTAAGTATGGGGGTTTCACAGAAAGAGCTTGCAATTTGGATACTCTCCTGGCTGAGGTAATAGCCACAAGAAAGGCTGTTTTCCACTACAGATATTTGAGGTCTACTGAAGACGCCGGTTCGAAGGGAGGGGCTGTCAGGGCTTGTAATACCAAAGTCAAATCCCATGGGGGTACCGCTTCCTTTATTGGAGGTCTAAGAAGAAAGGTGCCCTTTAGGAACGTTTTGCACAATTTTGTAGAGATCAAAGAGCCCATTTCAGTACCTACATGGTAATGACAGATAGCTGACAACTGAACCTTAACCGTAGAACAGCTAGCTCCGTCATTAAAAAGACCTGAAAAAAGTCCAGCACCGCAGGCAACGGGGCTGTAAAAGGGTCCAGATTTTGGCGTTCTGCCCAAATAGAGAAACGCTTCCACTTACTACCGTAGACCTGCCTAGTAGAGGGCTTGTGCACTGCTACTAGTATGGTTTTAACTGGAGAAGAGATACTGGGAGTCCTAGCTACAAGTGGAACTGGAGCAGCCAAGTCGTAAGCTTGAGGCTGGCCAGGTTGGGAAGTAGGAGTCCCTGGGGGTGGGAGATTAGATCCGGAAGGGGATCTAGAATCCAGGGTGGATTCACTCGATGAGACCAGAGGTAAGGGAACCAAGCTTGGCGAGGCCAGAATGGGGCAATGAGGATCATCCTGCTCCCCAACCAGCTGGCTTTCTGAAGAAGTTTCAGCATGAGGGGAAGAGGAGGGTAGGCATAGAGAAGACCGGGTGGCCAAGCATGCACCAAGGCATCCCTCGGGGCTTCCCTGGCAGGGTGAATGAGAGCAAAATAATTGTTGCATTTCGTGTTTGAGGGAGATGCAAAAAGATCACAACAGGGCTGCCCCCAAATGGCAAAAATTTGACTTGCTACTCGAGGATTGAGGGACCACTCATAAGGTGAAAGGATGGTGTGACTCAGTCTGTCCGCTAGGATGTTGGTCCATTCCGGAATGTGCGTTGCAATGAGAAAGTGGTTGGTGGAGATCATCCATTCCCACACTCTCATGGCTTCTCGACAGAGAGGGTAATACTTGGTTCCCCCTTGTTTGTTGATATACCATACCACAGACATACTGTCTGTTTGGACTGCAATTGTTCCTACAGGGAGAAGGCTCTGAAGTGTTTGCAACGACAACAGCACTGCCCTCATCTCTAGAACATTTATGTGCAATAAGGTCTCCGAATCGTTCCACGTGCCTTGGACCATCCTGCTCAAATAATGCCCCCCCACCACAGACGAGAGGCATCCGTGGTCACCGTGGTGAGAGGGGGGGCCATGGCAAAGGGGCGTCCCGCCTGGAGGTCCGGCGATTGAAGCTACCAAACGAGAGCCCTCTTGCAGGCCCTGCTGAGAGAAAGGGGGTGACTCAAGGGGTGGTGAAGAAGATACCATTGGACTTAGAGAGTCCACTGTAAAATCCTCATATTCAGACACGCCATGGGAAGGAGGTTTATAGCGGCTGCCATGGACCCTAGGGCCCTCAGAACCAATCCCACCGGAGGTTTTGAAGATTGAAAGATGGCCCACACATGTGCCCTCAAAGTGTGTAACCGGTTGGAAGTTAAGAAGGTTAGTTGCCTGTTGGTGTCCAGTCTGGCCCCGATAAAGTCTATCACCTGAGTCGGGGTGAGAGAGGACTTGTTCGAGTTTATGGTGATCCCTAGTTGTGGAGCAAGGTTGAGAAAGTAGTCCCTGGCTAAGCATAGTAGATGCCTTGTCGGGGCAGTGAGAAGCCAGTCGTCCAGGTACAGGAAGACCTGCATTCCCTGGAGTCTCAGGTGGGCCGCAATCACTGCTAATACCTTGGTGAACACCCTGGGGGCTGAGGTGAGACCAAAGGGGAGGACCCTGAATTGGTAATGACTGGCTCCCAGCCGGAAGTGGAGAAACCTCCTGGACCGTTCGTCCATTAGTATGTGGTAGTACGCGTCCTTGAGGTCTATGGAGCACATCCAGTCATTCTCCCACAAGAGGGGGAGAACAGATTGAAGAGTGACCATCCAGAACTTTTCTCTGGTTACTGACAGATTTAGTAGGGAAAGATCGAGAATGGGTCTTAGGTCCCCCATCTTTTTTGGCACCAAAAAGCATCTGGAGTAGTAACCCGATCCGGACTGGCCTGGGGAGACGTACTGGTGAGGCCAGAATGGGGCAATGAGGATCATCCTGCTCCCCAACCAGCTGGCTTTCTGAAGAAGTTTCAGCATGAGGGGAAGAGGAGGGTAGGCATAGAGAAGACCGGGTGGCCAAGCATGCACCAAGGCATCCCTCGGGGCTTCCCTGGCAGGGGGAATGAGAGCAAAATAATTGTTGTATTTCGTGTTTGAGGGAGATGCGAAAAGATCACAACAGGGCTGCCCCCAAATGGCAAAAATTTGACTTGCTACTCGAGGATTGAGGGACCACTCGTAAGGTGAAAGGATGGTGCGACTCAGTCTGTCCGCTAGGATGTTGGTCCATCTGGGATGTGCGTTGCAATGAGAAGGTGGTTGGTGGAGATCGTCCATTCCCACACTCTCATGGCTTCTCGACAGAGTGGGTAAGACTTGGTTCCCCCTTGTTTGTTGATATACCATACCACAGACATACTGTCTGTTTGGACTGCAATTGTTCCTACAAGGAGAAGGCTCTGAAGTGTTTGCAACGACAACAGCACTGCCCTCATCTCTAGAACATTTATGCGCAATAAGGTCTCCGAATCCTTCCACGTGCCTTGGACCGTCCTGCTCGAATAATGCCCCCCCACCGCAGACGAGGGGTGTCCGTGGTCACCGTGGTGAGAGGGGGGGCCATGGCAAAGGGGCATCCCGCCTGGAGGTCCGGAGATTGAAGCTACCAAACGAGAGCCCTCTTGCAGGCCCTGCTGAGAGAAATGGGGTGACTCAAGGGGTGGTGAAGAAGGTACCATTGGACTTGGAGAGTCCACTGTAAAAACCTCATGTTCAGACACGCCATGGGAATGAGGTTTATAGCGGCTGCCATGGACCCTAGGGCCCTCAGAACCAATCCCGCCGGAGGTTTTGAAGATTGAAAGATGGCCTGCACATGTGCCCTCAAAGTGTGTAACCGGTCGGAAGTTAAGAAGGCTAGTTGCCTGTTGGTGTCCAGTCTGGCCCCGATAAAGTCTATCACCTGAGTTGGGGTGAGAGAGGACTTGTTCGAGTTTATGGTGATCCCTAGTTGTGGAGCAAGGTTGAGAAAGTAGTCCCTGGCTAAGCATAGTAGATGCCTTGTCGGGGCGGTGAGAAGCCAGTCGTCCAGGTACAGGAAGACCTCCCTTCCCTGGAGTCTCAGGTGGGCCGCAATCACTGCTAATACCTTGGTGAACACCCTGGGGGCTGAGGTGAGACCAAAGGGGAGGACCCTGAATTGGTAATGACTGGCTCCCAGCCGGAAGCGGAGAAACCTCCTGGACCGTTCGTCCATTAGTATGTGGTAGCACGCGTCCTTGAGGTCTATGGAGCACATACAGTCATTCTCCCACAAGAGGGGGAGAACAGATTGAAGAGTGACCATCCGGAACTTTTCTCTGGTTACTGACAGATTTAGTAGGGAAAGATCGAGAATGGGTCTTAGGTCCCCCATCTTTTTTGGCACCAAAAAGCATCTGGAGTAGTAACTCGATCCGGACTGGCCTGGGGGGACGTATTGGATGGCTCCTTTTTCTAAAAGCAGCCAAATTTCCACAGCTGCTGCCTCCCTTTGATTGGGTGGAACATCGGGGTGGTGTCCGGGGGTGTCAGGAATGTAGGAAAAGGGAATTCTGTATCCTCTGGATATGATACAAAGCACCCAGTGGTCTGTTGTAATGGACTCCCAAGCTGCCAGGTGCTTCGGGAAACGCCCCCCGACTGCCTACAGAGTGGAGCATTTGGGCAACCCTTCAGGGTTGCTACGTGGGCCGATCAGAGAAGGTTTATCTGGACCCAAAGTTCTTCAGGCCCCCTCTGCCTCTAGGGCGGCGTCCACCCTGTCCTCCTCTGCCGCGGAAGGACTGGGAGTCTGGACCGGACTGGGATTGTTGCGACTTTCGGAACCGCATATTCTTCTGTCCCTTTTGGTTCTTGGAGAAGGACCTCTGTGGAGCAGAGAAGTGGACTCCGACGGCAGACAACGTCTTCCCGTCCTTTTCACTTGGGACCAAGGTCTCTCGAACTGTCTTGCCAAATAGGGAAGAACCATTGAAGGGGGCATTCGCAAAGAATGCCTTGAAGGGTTCCGCGAAATCACAATGTCAGAGCCAGGCCTGGCGCCTCATAACTAGGCCTGCTCCGCTGGCTCTAGCGGCCCCCTCTATAGCATGGGATAAAAACCACATAGAGGTGTTTGATATAGACCTAAGAGTGGCCATGCGAGTGGAGTACAACTGTCTGTCCTCCCCGACATGGACTCCGTGGGCGATGCAGCATACTCTTTGATAAAGTCTCGCTGCAGTCGAATGATATGTGCCATGTAGTTCAGGGACGTTACAGAGAAGGTCGGTGAACTAAAGACCCGCTTCCCAAAATGGTCCATCGAGTGAGACTCCTTGCTCGGGGGATGGACTGAGGGACTCTCTTGGGTTAGCTCCCTCTTGGTGGCTGCCGCCACCAACATGGCATCTACGGGGGGTCCCTTGCTCCAATGGGATTTCTCTGCTGGAGGGCTCAGGATCCTGTCGGGATGCTTGGGGACTGGCTCCACAGTGTCTGGCTCCTTCCATGCCCTAGTGGTGATAAGGTCCACTAAGGGGTCAGCCGGAGGGGACACCCAAGAGGTAGATGGGCCTGCTTCGAATGCCTCCAAGAACACGGATTCATCCGAGGAAGCCTTGGGGGCAGACCACCCCCCTCTTAGCCTAAGCATTTCCATGATGTCTCCAAAGGAGACATCCTCGAGGGGTGACCTTGGGGAGCCTTCCCCCTCATCGAAATCCGTGTCTTCTGTCAAGGACTCGGGGGAGTCCACGTGCCTCCTCTTACACTTCCGCTTGTGAGGAACATCCTCGGGGGGACTGTCTGAGGATGACTCACCAGCAACGTCTTGTTCCAGGGGAATGACCTGAGACATCAAAGCAGGCTGTCCCTGTGGCCGGGCGACGGAAGCCCTGCCCAAATGAGAAGGCATGCGGGATGGAGCTGTAGCAGGGAGCGGGGGCCTGGATGCACTCAACAGAGCCCTCTCCACCACATCGAAGGCTGAGGGAGAGCCACTCTCTCTAGGATCTGACAGCCGACCCTCACTCAGACCCGATGGATGGATCGGAGCCGGCGCCGGGACCATCAGATCCGAAGGGCAAGTGTGCTCCGACCTGGACGGAGCTGAAGATACACCAAACCCCTTGGATCCAAAGCTCAGCGCATGGCTCTGACAGCTCGGATCCGACAAGGACAGATCCGGAAAACTCAAAGGGAGAGTCGGATCTGAAGTACGAGATACTGTTGGCGCCGACCCACCCCCGGCTCCAACGCTGCCCGGCTCCGAGCGCTCTGAACCCGGGAAGCGGGTTGGAGAAGGAGCTATCGGGGCAAAGAAGGGTGTTGAGCTCCCCCCCGGAGGGGGGGGAGGCAGGAGCACTCCCATCTGCATTTGGGCCTGGATGAACCTTCGCATCACCCGGTCCAAATCAGCTTCAGAAAGGCTATGTGTTGATCTCGACGAGGCCACCGAGGCTGGCCGGGAGTGCCGCCTCGATGACCTCGACGGAGATCGGGTCTCCTCCTCCTCGGTTCCCAGTGAGAAGCATGGAGACGGGAGCCAAGAAGGAGGAGACCTGGAAGCCGTAGAGGGAGAAGCCCGCTTATCAGGGGGGGGCCGAAGCGGAGGCCTCGGCCTGCCACTTGTGGTGCTTCTCCCTCCGTTTTTCTCTCCTGACCTCCCTCTCCTCCGGCGCCGAAGTGGGAGATTGAGTCCCGGCCGGGGGGAGGGAGGCAGGAGTGGCCGCCGCCAAAGCCTGGGAGGAGGCCACAGAAGTACCGGAGGCCGAAGTCGAATCCGGGGGTTTTAGTCCCACCAGGATCAGCTTACACCTCCGGTCCTTCAGTGCCCTGGGGTTGAACGCCGCACAGATAGTGCATCCAGAGGAAAGGTGTTCAACACCAAGGCACCAGACGCACCGAGTGTGGCCATCCGCCGGGGAGAGCTTATGGCCACACTCGGTGCACTTAGAAAAGATTGGCTTTGGGGCCTCAGACATAATAAAGAAAACACACTCACTAGGCCCCAAACACACTGCACACAGAACTACGCACCAGCGAAGGGGAGGGTAAATTAACTAAAATTAACTAAAAAAAGTTCAACTATGAGAGTTACACCAAAGGGAACCTAACACAACACACTCATACACTAAAAGGTAGAAGGAAAACAAAGTTTTGAAATTTCTCACAACTCTGTGAAGACCCTAGAACCAGGAGCTCAAAACCTAGTTGCTGACCAGAAGCGCGGCAAACTAGATCTGGGGTCAGTCAGGGTTGGCAGGGGATTATGGGTAAGGGGAGGAGCTACGAGCTCAGATCTAAGCTTTGTAAAGTTGTCGGCTCGGATCCGAGGTCGGATCCAAATCCCACAGGTTGCAGACCAAATGAAGTTAACTACTTCAGATCAATTCTTTCCTAGACTTTCAAACAAACACTTTTCATACAGTGTAGCAAAAAGGTACACCTGCTCCTTGCTACAGTTCCTAACATGCAAACATTGACTTAGTGGCAAGAACAGAAGCAGGTACTATAGAAAAGCTGCCAGTCAGCCCCATGTGGGATCTCTTTAATTAGTCTTGCAAGTTAACAACTGCTCTGCAACTCTCATATAGCACCAATTATTCCCCCTTACCCTTAACAGCAATCTCAATGCTGACAAAATGCCATTTAAGAGGTCACAGTCACAACTGCATGTGGTTAAATGACTACAACTGAGTACTTACAGGAACTGGTTGATACCAGTTCTACACTGTCAATCCTGCCCCCCCCCACCCCCAGTTTTGCCCAGGGCAGTCACCACTCCCTTTTTACTATCCTTGGTGGAATCATGTTGATATCTCAACAACACAATTCCCAAATGCAACAACTCAAGAGTAAATCTCTTTTTGCTGGAGGCAAGTCCCCCGTACTCCACCATGAACTTAAATAAACCAACTCTGAGGATATACAAGAGTGGAGAAAAGGAAGGTCTGCAGTATCAGCAAAGTGCTTTTGGAGAAACAAATTCACTGAAATGGGGTTTGCCTTAATTACCATTGACACACAGTGCCCTACTGTCCTGGATATAGAGTCGGATGGTAGTTTATAAGACACATAAAGACAAATACTTTGGAAATACTTGGAACTAAAATCCTACATCAAATAACAAATCTTAATAACCTGTATGTAAAATGTTCAATATTTTTATATTACAATGTTACTGAATTAACTTAATGTATGTCTTAGAATCTTGGTATAAGGACAGAAAGACAGACAAACAGATAGAAAGATAGATATTGAATTATAGGATTAAAATCAGAACAGGTTGAATATTTATTCAGTCATTTGTTGCATTTTCTTATCTGGTTTTATGGGTTCTTGCAGCCAGTCTCAATTTGTTACATATAGTAAGGATATGATTAAAAGATTATGTTTAAGGGTGTGAGTTGACTGAGACCTGAACTGGTCTGACCTGTTTACTCATTTGATCTTTGTGTTTCAAGAAGACTTCTGACTGGGTTCTAGAGAAGGACAAGTTTCTGGGCTATGCTTATGATTGTATGACTATTAACAGTAGTTAATGGGGAAAGTGTTCAGTCAAGATGTTCTTGAGTACTAACGATACTGGAATGAACTTAGTTCATGTGTATCTAAAGAGTGCTACAGTTAACAATTTATTTCAGGATAATATGAAGAGGATAGTTCATAAGTCATATGAAGGCAAATGCTTAAAAAATAAATTGAAGTGGAAAACTAGATATAATAGGACACTTACAGGAAGTGCATAGATTGTCTAATATGTTTAATAATGCTATAGACATGCTGAAGATTTACAAGATATTTTTAATTAATACGTTGTATATCAATACATTTTGACTATATTTTCAGTTATGTGTTGCAATTATGTTTGTCAATAAAAATAAATTGCAAAAAGTAAAAAATAATTATTCATGGCTGGTTCTCCATCATAGAAGTATGGAGCCCTGGCTTTGACCTATATATCCTGGGTCCATATGGAGGCACGGGTACCAGAAGAGCCAGCCTAGAAGGTAAAGGCATAAAGAGGGGTAGCCTGCTTGCCTCTGCTGGATGGAGGAGGAGGATAAGGGGCTTGTGGGGGCAGGTCACTTTCTAATTAATTTTTGTACCTAGATGTTTGATAAGGGAGGATGTGGCATTGCCTGAGGGGTTATTTCACATGCAATGATGTGAAATGGCCCTACACTTCATCCCACTGCATATCCCCTTCACCTAAACACTTATGTGGCATGCAAAGGTTATGCTAAGGTTGCACATGTAAAATACCACAGTAACAACTTGCATTACAGCTGCATTACAATTAGCTTTCATCCTGAAGGGATCAGTGCTGCTGAGATTCTGGCAACCAGCTAGATGGTAAGTAGGTATGGGTAACCAAAAATAAAAACAGTTATTCTGTACTATGGATGGTTAAGGGATTTCCAGTAACAGTGGGATATAACAGTACTGGCAGTAAGCAACAGCCTAATGGGTATCATATTTGCCCCCCCCCCCCCACACACACACACACAATTTGGTACAACTCCAAAATATATGAATCATACTTTTTAGGCACCACACTCAGATGTAGCACTCTAGTGATTTCTCCCTGAAAAATTAGTATCAGTCTGAACTGAACAGTTGCAAGGAATGGGAAAATGAGGATTTAATAACAAATTTCTACTTTAAAGAATGCTCTGCAGTGGGCAACTGCTGGAACTAACTGGTACTGTTCTTTCAGCATTTACAGCCCTCACAAAGAGGCATACAGATCTTCATATTATGGTATCACACATCTGGTCTAGGGACATATGTCCAAGCCTGTTCTCTGCATTGTCCTCTTGTTACTCACACATTTTGAATCTAAACTATACCTCCCAATCTCTAGCCTAAAATAATGGGGGACAAAGGTCCAAAAATGGGGATAGATTTTAAGTATTGCTGTTATAAACTTATTTGCTAAAATAATAGAATTTGTGCTAGTATGCATTTTCTGAGATATGACGGCTGACACTCAAATTAATGTCATTATTTAGTGGCTTCAGTCCTTAGTGATTTGCCAGAAAACCACAAATTTTAGGAAGAACAGACCAAAACTATAAGTCAAAAATCTGGACAGTTCTGATATACGCTGAACCCTACTGTGTTCCATGGGGCTATTCTCAGAGATGGCCACAGGCAGACACTAACATTTTTGTGACAATGACTACTGCAGTAAAAACACCACTCAGGGTTTCAAACAGTCAATAACAACACAAGAAATAACAGTGAATGTTTCCAAATATTGTAACATCAAAAAATTCCTTTCATCAGAAAGTATGCATTGACATTATTGTAAGAGGATGAGCCCCAGCACTTCCTAAAACGTTTTCCCCCAAGGCACTAATATTACTTCAGCAATACACAACTGGATCTTGTGTGTGTGTCTGTCCATCCTGCCTCACCCCAAGTTGTCAACTCTTCATAATTTGTAGCAGTAAATGTGTTTTCTGACCTATGGTTATCTTCCAGTTTCAAACTGGTTAGCTTCTCCTTTGCTATACCATTGGAACCACAACAAAATATAACTATACCACTGACAACGACTGTTCAAAAACTGCATCTGCCAAAACAGCAAGAACATATTCATATTAGAGCTCCACCTTAAAGACACACCATTTAGTACCCTCGACCCAACACTGCAACACTTTATTTTTAACACATTGTGCAAAATATAGTTCAGTTATACATAACTGATGACTGCAGTTGCAAGACAGTGGCCAGTGCTGTACTGACAATTATCTTTTTATATGCTGCACAATTTGTGTCAGCCACTGGTGCCAGTGAGAAGTCAATGCTACACCCAATCCAATTAGGCAAAATAATTTCAACTGTAGGGTACCACAACTCAAACAAAACCAATAAAGAAAAGAAGTTTACAGTATTGGTATAGCTGACGTAGCCCTAACTGCAGTTGCAGAAAACAGTAACCTGTGACTTGACTGTAAAATATAAAGACAGATAACAGGAGAAATGGCTAGAGATCTGTTTTGCTGGATCACTGTAATAAACTTAGGTTAGCTTCTTAAAAACCAGGCCTTCAGGCCCATTTCTTCTCCTGTTATTTCTAGTCACAGCATCCCATATTCATCCATGGGGACCTCTCTCTTCAGTGGGCATCTGCCTCAATGGAGATCTCAAAACCAATACTGGTATATATATATATATATATATATATATATATATATAGAGAGAGAGAGAGAGAGTTACCAGCAAACCATCATTCTGATTTTGTTCAGAATTTTTGACATGCTCCGACAACTTCATACTATTGGCCAGAAAGTCAGGTGCATTGTCAGACACAGTGTGGGTGTATGTTTCTACATACCTGTACTGCTCAACTTGAGAGCAGTCATTCCTTGAAATGCTCACATTTATGAAGCCACACCTCTGTGACTTAACCAGATAACTCAGTTCTCTCATTAACAAATTAACACCCTTCTGCAGAATGGACAAGCTGGTATGGGCCCCTCATTCCTATCCTCCCATCTCTTTTTTCCATCATGCAGACATCAGCTTTCACCCAGGCTAAATGGATTCCAGTCAGGACTTTATTCATGTGTGCCACTAAACTGATAGATAATCCTTCTTTCTTTCCTTTTGGACCTTATTACCAACAAGCAGCGAACCTTCTATTTGTTTATTAACAACCAAACACTCATTTGAGGAACTACTGGAGCCACAGTTTATTTAGCATTTTCGTTTTTTTATTGTCAAGACTTCTTCAGAATGAAAACCCATTAAAACCATGTCTATTTATAGCTCAGATTACAGTCACATGATCACATATAAAATAGACATGTAACGTGTATAATTTAGCAGCTCCATTCTATAAAAGACATTTAATATTCAAACCTGGATTTATGTTTGCCACTAATCAGAGTTGCCAACACAGTTCTTTTATTTATAGCAAGTAATTAACACCTCCTTTGAACTAACCAGTTTCTAGCCAGTCAAGCAAATAAAATGAAAATATTTTACAATTCAAACATGTTGTACAGTGTTTATAGAAGTATTATTCTCATGTATCTTTTTAGGGCGGCCACGGTGGTGCAGCGGTTAGCGTTGCTGCCTCACAGCAAGAGGTTCTCCGGTTTGATTCTCGGCTGGGGTGCCTTCTGTGTGGAGTCTGTATGTCCTCCCTGTGGTCGTGTGGGTTTTCTCTGGGTGCTCCAGTTTCATTCCACATCCCAAAGACATGCTGTAGGTGGATTGGATACTCTGAATTGGCCCTAGGTGTGAGTGTGTGCGCTTTCTTTGGAAGGTTGGACGCCGGGCTGGCAACTCGACACTGTAAAACTCCACTGCCAATCATGAGCGGACAGATGACCCGCTGTGGTGACCCCTAACCGGGAAAAGCCGAAAGAAGAAGAATTCTCATGTATCTTTTTGATAGTCCATACATGTTTGTAAATTTACTTTGAGAATTTCCTAGTTGTTTTCCAAGAATAGAAGGAATCACAACTTTCATGGGTAGCAGCATATGCTATAGCTATATTGTTATATTTAGTGCTGTCTAGTACCTACAGTTATGTGATATCCTTTTATTATTACACAGGGACTGTTCTTACACATCTTACAAAACCCACATTAAAATATTCCCAGTCATTTGTTATTCTGTGGAACTTTTCCTGCATTTTTTTTCGAGTATCATCGTAATGTTTCTCTTTTTCTTAAAGATGAAATTGGGCTGTTCCCTACATTTTTAAGCAGTTCATTTTTGCTCAGAAAAAAAAATATGTTACTCAATATGTTTTTGATACTAGAAATATCAAGTGAAAAGTCTAGATAAAAGTTGTTTGTGAAGTCACTATGGTTCACATTTTGAGTCTGTTACCATATACGGTCTTAAATAAAATGGATTCATATATAGTCAATCTACCATTTTTAACTTCCTTAAAATGTGGTGTATACATTTTTCATCATATTCCCTCTTTACAAACATCTTTTTAAATATTTAAGGCTCTAAATAAAATACTGTACCTTCAGAAGTAAGTCTACAAAGACAAGTACTTTGACTTTTTATAATGTTCTCTTTTAAGTGTGCGGGGTGACAATTCTTTCCATGTAAATACGTTTTCGAAAAAAAGAAGTTATGTCTTACCATAACATTCCATCTGTGTTGTCAATCTTCACTAATCCTTGACTATGGGCTCGGTACGGAGCTTCAGAACTGACTCGGCCATTATTCCAGCTCGTGCCTTCCAAAACTCTCGAACTAGGCTCTGCCCAAAATGCTCATCCCCAAATCACCTCAGCCCGACAATATTTTGTTGTAGAGAAGTCACCAACTAGGGTCTTCCTTGCATATAAGATGGGACATTGGTTAATTCAATAAGGACCATTGGGCGGCCAGAATCCATTGAAGAATTTGCATGTGATATCTGGCCAGAGGAACTAGAGTGATAGAGGCTACCATTGACCCTAGAGTCTGTAGAACAAGTCTTGCTGTTACTTTCTTGCTGCGAATGATCTGACTGACTTGTGAACTTTTCTAGGGGAAGAGATGCAGTGCCGGTGACTGTGTCAAACATAGCCCCAATGAATTCCAGTTGTTGGGAAGGTTTTAAATGGGATTTTTCATGGTTTATAGTGATTCCTAAGTCAGAGCAGTGGTGAAGGGTATAATCTCATGCCTTTACACCTGGTGGGAGTGGTAAGGAGCCAGTCATCTAGATAAGGAAACACTCAGAATCCTAGCAGTCTGATTTGAGCTGCAACCACTGCTATGCATTTGGTGAACAACCTGGGAGTTGTGGTGAGACCAAAGGGCAGGGCCCTGAACTGATAGTGGCTGGCTTCCAGACGGAAGCACAGGTATCTTCTGGAATGCTTTTTCATTTTTATATGGTAATCATGCATCCTGAAGACCTATTGAGCACATCCAATCATCTTTCCAAGAACGGAAGCATAGACTGAGTCGAGACCTCTGGAATTTGATTTGCTAAATAGATTTGTTCAACTGACTTGAGATCCAAAATTGATCTCCAGTCCACTGTTTTCTTTGGCACTAAAAAAAATCTTGAGTACACCCCAGATCCTTTCTGGTCTGTTGGGATTTCTTGGATGACTATTTTGCTCAGCAGTTTTTGAATTTCTAAGACTGCTGCATCCCTGTGACTGGGTGGAATGTCTGGGATTGGTTTTAGCTTTTTTGGTTCTTCTAAAAAGAGGATGTTGTGACCTCTGATCCTCTGTACCCATTTGTCAGTTGTTATCCTTAGCCAGGCAGATTGGTGCAGGGATAATCTTGCCCCTACTGCCTCCAGAAGAAGGCAATTAAGCCTGCTTTCAGAGGCTCTGCTAGGAGTTACCAAGGATAGAGTCTCTGGAACCCTGATTCTGTGGGCCATTTCTGCCTCTTGAGCAGCCCCAGGGAAAGTCGTTGCCATGTAAGTCCTGGAAAGGTACTTAGGACTTTTTGAACCATAGCCTCCCACTTCTCTGGTTCCTGGAATAAGGCTGTTTAGGAATGGAAAAGTGTACTCCCATGGCAGAAAAGGTCTTTCCATCTTTCTCACATCTGGTTAGAGTCTCTTTAACCGTGGGACCAAATAGAGAAGTTCCATCAAATGGATCGTTGATGAATGAAGACTTAAATGGCTCCATAAAATCACATAAGCAAATCCAGGCATGTCTCCTGATGGCTATGCCTGAACCTGCTGCTTTTGTCATTCCTTAGGCAGCATGAGCAATTAGCCTCATGGACGAGTTGGAGATAGATTCTAGGATAGCGAACTGAGAAGTCACTTTGTCTGAAACTCATTCAGCTACCACTCCTGCAAGAGTATCTGATACATCTTTAATCTGATCTCTTTGAAGCCTGGTAAAATGTGCCAATTAATTTAAGACCTGAGAGAAAAGGTCAATGAAACGTATATGTGCTGCCCAAATCTATCCATTGTCCTAGACTCTTTGTTAAGAGGATGAATAGTAGGACTTTCTTCAGCAAGTTCCTTCATGGTGGATGCCGCTACCACCATGGCATCCACAGAAATTCCTTTGGCTCAGTGCTGTTCATCCTGAGGGGCACATTGAATATGGTCAGGTCTCCATGGGATCAGTTCATTAGAGTCAGGTAACTTCCAAGCCCACTGAGCAATCAACTTAGTAAGATCATCAGTGGGCAGAGAAATCCAAGAGGTAGAGGGCTGGGCATGAAAGCCTCCAGGTATACTGATTCCTCCGAGGAAGGCTGAAGGATAGTCCAGCCACCCCTCTGTTTAAGAATTTCTAGGATGTCCCTGAAGGAAACATCTTTAGGGGTTGACTTAGCGGAACCTTCCCCCTCATCAAAATCAGTATCTTTTGTGAAGGCCTCTTCAGGGGAGTCCAAGTGCTTCCTCTTGCACTTTCTCTTCGAAGGTACCTCTTTGGTGGGGTGTTCTGGAGAGGTATACAAAGATGACAAAAACCAATGTGGTTTGATCCTGAGAGTTTTATGCCCTATGTCCCAGGGAAAAGACTGGAGGAAGCTCTGTTCGAGGGGATGGACAAGACTTTGTACAGGGAAGGCATACACTGTTTGTCCATCAATGACAAGGCCCTCTCCATGGCCCTGGAAGACAGCCCCCCCCCCATAGAGGGATGGGAACCAAAACCAAAACAGAGTCCTATGGATCCATGGTCCCAACTCGCATGAAGGAAGCCACCTCCAAAGCCGAAGCCAGAGTTGAGCTGAAATATGCCAATGCACTGAAGGCATGGACAGCTCCAAAATCATCAACAGCCCCTCAAACTGACAATGAAGCCTCGACTCTGGGAAGTCTCCAGACCCGAAGAACTCAGGGTACCTATCTGTGCTGGAGAAGAGGATCTGACTGGCACTGAAGCAGTCGAAGCTGGGGAAGCCAGTACCAAGGGCTCAGAAAACTCAGGTGGAGTCAAAGGAGGAATAATCAGTAGTGTGGAAGATGGTAAGGTTCCAGAGCTAACATTGTTTGGAACCAAGAAAGAGGGGTAATCTCCTCGCTGTAAGGAGATGATCCACCAGTCTCATAATGTCAGATTTGAATATATTCTTGGTGGATAGAACTGAGGAAGCTGATGGAGATTTTTATGGACATGTCTCCAAGAAAAGTCCAGGAGGTCGGTCCACAAAAGGAGCCACTGAGGGAGAAATTCCAGCTATGGTATTCAAGCAAGAATACCCAAAGGAAAAGGGGAGAAAAGTACCAACGGTGGTACTTGTGAAAAACTACCTAATGGTAAAAAGGAAAACACATGCACACACAAGCTAAAGTATCAAATAGAAGAGTGGGTAGTACAGATATAAGAGATAATAGTCAGAAGAAAAAATTAGAAGAGTGTAACTTACAGTTTACTTGAAAAATAGCTTTCGCTTGAGAGCTCAGAGAGAATGCGTCTGGCACTATGAAGCAGCAAACGAGATCTGGGGTGATTTGGGGAGGAGCATTATGGGTAGACCTTAGCTCGGGAGTTTTGGAAGGAGCAAGGTGGAATAATGGACGAGTTGGTTCTGAGGCTCGGAACTCAGTCCCAAAGTCAAAGATTATATAAAGACTGACAATTTATTTATTTTATTTAGTTATTTGACATTTGTTAACTGGGAAAGTCCGACTGGGCAGAAGCCCTTTTTCAGTGGAGGCCTGGGGAGAAAAGTTCCACATTACATCAATACAAGAAAATTAACATGAAAATAACAGTCAAGAAGAAACAAAATAGAAGGAAACAGTAATAGTCATATTGAGATTATTAGAAGAGAAAATTTGAATAAAGGGAGGTTGTTAGGGGGAGGAAGAGAGAGTGAATAGAGAGAAAATAGAGATGAAAAAGGGAAAGAATTCAGGTGGGATGGTCACAGAGACATAACCAGGTGCTGTATAGATATTGTTTGAGTGTTTTCTTGAATTCATGAACATTGGTCATATGCCTGAGGGACATGGGAAGCTTGTTCCATTGGGAGGTAGGAGAACAGCTATAAAGATTCTGTCCAACTAATTTTTTTAGGTTTATAAATCTGTAATAGGCATTGGTCAGAGCTTCTAAGGAATCAAGAGGGGTATAGAGGAAAATTAATGTAGAAATACTAGGGCAGGTTGAGGGTTTGTACAGGAGAGAGTAGATAATGAAAAGTTGAGTAAATAAGAGTTGGTTAGGAAACTCTAGTCAGCTAAGTATCCTCAGAGTGAGGCAGTGATGAGATTTAGAAGGCAGATTATCAGCAAATCTCACTACTGTGTTGTAGGTGGTTTCTAATTTGGAGAGACGTGAAGACTGTAGGCTAGTTAGAATTTGTGAGCCACAGAAAAGGTTGGGGATCAGGTAAGCATGTGCAAGTGAGATTCTAGAGTCAGAGGAAAGGAATTTTTTTTTCTACATAGTAGGCCGAGCTTTTGGTGGGTTTTCTTGATGCAATGATGTATGTGCAGATCAAATTTGTGCTAGTCATCTATGATCACACCAAGGAGCTTTATGTGTTTCCAGGGTGATGGCAGTATTATTAAATGAAGAAATGGTAAATGATAATTGAAGGTGACAGAGGGATTTGGAGAGAAAGAGGAGGAGTTTTGCCTTTTTGGGGTTGTGTATGAGTTGGTTGTTAGTAAGCTAGGCTTCAGTATGGTTGAAGAATGTCTTTGTGAGGGTGAGCAAGTCAATAGGGTTGTCAGCAATGAAAATAATAGTGGAGTCATCTGCATACTGTATGAGGAAGGACTGGGGACAGGATTGTTGTAGTTGGTTGGTAAAGATGTTAAAGAGAAAGGGACCAAGAATTGAGCCATCAGGGACACCAATGTTGATGGGGAGAAATGTAGAGAGGGCAGACATCCATTTGACAGATTGCTGCCTGTCTGTTAGGTAGCTGTTGAACCAGGAGACAGTTTCTATAGATAGGTGAAGTTGGGTCAATTTGAAGAGGAAGATGGGGTGAGAAACATAGTCAAAGGCTTTAGAGAGGTCTAAAAAGAGACAAGAAACTAGTTTGTTGTTACCTCTGGTAAGGAAATGGAATTAGTAAAGGTGAAAAGAGCAGTAGAGGTACTATGGTAGAGGCAGAAGCCATCCCGGGTAGAGGTGAGGAAGTTATTTTGAATGAGGTAGGCTTAGAATTGTCTAGGAACACAGTCTTCAAGCATTTTGGAGAGGGAAGAGAGTATGGCTATAGGATGGAAATTAGAGAGTTCAGTGGAATTCCCTCCTTTATGGATTGGTATTATGTGGAATTCTTTCCAAATGGTAGGGACAGTGGATTCACTTGATGGAGAAATTTATGAGAATGGAAAGAGGTGGCAATTTATCAGCAGATGAGGAACATGGTTTTAGTTTAAGGAAAAGGTTTTTAATATAGCTAGTAGGAACTGGTCTCAGAGAGAA
Organism: Protopterus annectens; assembly: GCF_019279795.1. Taxonomy (NCBI): domain Eukaryota; kingdom Metazoa; phylum Chordata; order Ceratodontiformes; family Protopteridae; genus Protopterus; species Protopterus annectens. Next base: position 254,113,195 of record NC_056746.1, on the reverse strand, counting down.
GGGAGAGTTGTGTAGTTGCGGGGTGGTTTGGGGTGATAGATTGGGTGGGTTGGAAGTCTGCATAAGTTTACTAATGGTATCAGTGAAATATGAATTAAAGAGAGTTGCAGTTTCAAGGGGTGTATTATTGGGTGAGCGGTTGGGTTTAGAGGGATTACCTGGGTGGAATATTCGGTTGATAATATTCCAAAATCTTTTGGGGTTTCTGGGTGCAGTAGTTTGGGGTGTGTGGTAAAAGTGTTTTTTTGTTATTGATAATATGTTTTTTAGTCAGATTCCGAGGTCCTTGTATTTTTGGAAGCTGGTGGGAGATTTGGTTTTGGTCCAGAGTTTCCATGCATTATCTCTTTTGAGAATTAGAGACCTAGTAAAGTTAGTGAGCCAGGGAAAGCACAGAGATTTGACTCTAACCATTCTAGGAGGGGCAAGAGAGTTAAGTGTGTTAAGAAAGATGGAGTTAAATTGGAGTACAGCTTCATCCAGAAGTAGGGTTAAAAGAAAGGGCCAGTCTATAGCTAGGAGAGAGTTGTTAAAAGTCTCAGGGTCAAAGTTAGCTAACTTTTGGCATTCCTTAAATTTGTGAGGCAGAGAGTGATGGGGAGAGAATCTCTGGATGTGTATTGGGCTGTGGTCACTTATGGAGTCAGGTAGAAATTCAGGGTAGTGATAGAGGTTACGACTAGAGACAAGAATCCAATCAATGATGGAGCTCAAATTAGTGGGCTTATGGTAAAAAAAAGTGGAAGAAGAGATAAGTTGAGTGAAACCATGCAGGTTATACTGTTAGTAGGAGAGTTGGAGCAGAGGGTTAGCCAATTGATGTTGACATCACTGAGGATCATGACCTCATTTGGTATATTATCAGACATCCGGGGAGAATCTGTTTCAGTAAGGGTATGTTATCTCCTGGGAATATGTAGATGGCAACAGTTGTTAGAATGTTATGTATGTTGGGTTTATAATTTGCCATAATGAGTTCTTCTGGCTGAAAAGAGAGGGGAGGGTTAGATGGGAAGGTAAGAGTAAGGAGGTCAGAGTAAAAAAATGGCAACACTTCCACCTTTTTTTATATGTTCAGTTATGACGTAAGATGCTGTATCCTGGAGGAAGAACTTCATCATCTGTGTTGTACAGTTTCAGCCATGTTTCAGAAAGTGTAACTATGTTAGGACAGTGCTGGTCTATCCAAGAATGAAATTCTGTTGTCTTATTAAGGATATTATGGATGTTGATGGAGTAAAAGAATAGATATTTGGAGTTAGGGTTACATGTGTACAAAGAGGCTGGATAGTCTGAGATATGAATAGGTGGCATAGTATTGAGGCCTGGGTTGGGGTGAATATCGCTTGAGAGCTGGAGGGTATTGAAGGGGTGGAGAAGAAGTGAAATAAAAGGATAGAAAGAGAGAACTTTTTGTTTGATTCTGTAAAGAGAAGAGAAAACAGGAGGAAATTTTATTTTGGGAAGAGTGAATTCAGGAGAAGAGTGAGGATAATATGAGAGAGGAGTGATGAGCATACGACTGTGCAATATAGTGAAAGGAGGTTGGGGAGTAGGGATGTAGGATTAGCAAAGTGTGATATGAGGTAAGGTTGGAAAAGAGTAGAAGAGAGGATGTAAGGAGGGGAGGAGAAGGGATGAGAAGAAAGCAAGGAACATAATGGAGGTTAAGGAGAGAGTGTTGCAAGAAAGTGATGAAAGTGTGATTGGGGAAGGAAAGTATGAGTACAAAAGACTGGAGAGAGGAGGTGAGTATTAGGTGGGAGGGTGGAGTGTTATGTAATATGAAGAGATAAAAAGAGGTATAGATGGGAATAATTAGACTAGATTGGTTAAGATGGACAGGAAGTTAAGAGTTTAGTGGAGGTGGAATCAAGTTGGATAGCTGTAAAAGAAATTGAAACAGGGGTCGGTGGGAATGGGGGTAGGGCAGAGGTGGGAAGTGGAGTGAGCCCGGTAGGGTAAATGGAGTGGGCTAGCCCTGGTCTAGTATATTTTACTAGAAAGAAAACAATCAGGTAAGAATGCAGCAGTGAGTTATAAGAAAGGATGCAGGACTGATATAAACTGCAATTAATAGCTTCTTTTTTCAGCTTTTTCCCGGTTAGGGGTCACCACAGTGGATCACCTGACTGTTCATGATTGGCTGTGGAGTTTTACGGTGTCGAGTTGCCAGCCCAGCGCTCAACCTTCCACAGAAGGCACACATATGCACACACTCACACCTAGGGCCAATTTAGAGTGTCCAATCCACCTACAGCATGTCTTTGGGATGTGGGAGGAAAGCAGAGCACCCGGACTAAACCCACACAACCACAAGGAGGACAAGCAGACCCCGCACAGAAGGCACCCCAGCTGAAGATTGAACCAGAGACCCTCTTGCTGTGACGCAGCAATGCTAACCGCTGCACCACCGCGGCCACCCTAAACTATTAATAATAGCTAACAGAGTTTGTTAGAGACAGTAGATAAGAGAAATACAATAACATACATTTAGATGTCAGTATCTGTATCAATATATATTGGAGGGAGTAGATTTCAGAAATATGAATATCAAATACAAGCTTTAGAAGAATGTTACTACAAGCTACAGAGTGTACATATCTAAGTAGATGGATTAACCTTGTAAGAAGTCTTGTCACAATAAAATAAAATAGGGAATTCCAAATAAATGTGCAGGTTTATCTCATAAGGCACAGCAGGTCAGCAGATTTTGATGGTTGCAGTAAACTGCCAAGATGCAACAGCTAGATCTACTTAAAATAACACAAGAGGCTATGTTTTTAAGCCAAAATTCACTGAGCTGATTCAGATAACAAACTTAACTGCCAAAAAATTATAACAGCAATATCTGCTTAAATGACAGGAAATGTCGTGATTCTAAGAGACAGGAACCAAAGCTATGACAGATTGTGAGAAGATAGAGCTAACACAGCACATCAGATCATTATTTTTTCTGTAAATTCTCGATGGGTGGCAACTTGTCTCATGTGAACAGGTATTAAAATGTATTGATTTTCTGTAAATTCTGGATGCCAATCTCCCTTTAACTCTACTGAATTAAATTTTTATTACCAGGAAATTTATAATCTCATTTGACCAGTTCCCTGAAATCCTTAGGTAGTTGACACAATTATTTAAATGAGCTGTAAGCTCATTGAGGGTACTTAGGTCCCCTTCTCAAATGAAAAAAGAGATTTTCAATGTGCCTGAAATACAATCTGATGAAATTCCAGTAAGTACTACTGTAAACAGCTTCCCTAACTAAATTGACAAAAGTCGGGGCTACTGCCACACCTATTGCTAGCTGAAAAATCTGACAGCAAAATTTGTTATTGAATCTAAAAATTATATATATATATATATATATATATATATATATATATATATATATATATATATATATATATATATATATATATAGATAGATATGGGTCTACTTAAGAACACTGAAATTTCATGGCATTGAATTTCATAACATTGAGACTAAAACATCTGAATCACTGAAAACAAAACACTGAAAACTCAGAACATTGAAAGTGTGCTTCATAACATTGAAAACTACAATACATATGTAAATAACATCCTCTCCACCTATGACAGCACCTAGCTAACAAACGCACTTTCTATTATGTGCACCTGCACCCCCCATGTGGAGGGTTCTGCCCCAGACACCCCACACCCCCATAAATTAAATATGCTACTCCAACATCACACTACAGTGGAAAAAAGTTAATTTCCTAACCTTACTATACACTGAGGTTAGAAAATTAACTTTTTCCCACTGTAGTGGTGGAGGGGATCTTATTTAATTGTGCAATGTAGTTTTCAATGTTATGAAGCACACTTTCAGTGTTCTGAGTTTTCGATGTTATGGTCTCAATGTTATGAAATTCAATGTTATGAAATGCCAATGTTATGAAGTAGACCTATATATATATATATATATATATATATATATATATATATATATATGATCTACCTGACTACGTCGAAACTGCAAAAGAGCGAAAACGACTTCACCGACGCCAGAAGATCGACAAGGCAGAAGACCGACGGAGGAAGACACCGACGCTGAGAAAACTGAGATGGGGCAAGGATGTGTAAGTATGCGGTAGTGACGGACGTTAGGGTGCGAGTAAGGTAAGTGTGCGATGTTGACGGTGTGTAGGGATAGGGGTGGAATAAGTGAGTTAGGGTTAGGGCGCGGGTTAGGTGAGGGTGCGAGTAAGGTAAGTGTGCAATGTTGGCAGTCTGTAGGGATAGGGGTGGGATAAGTGAGTTAGGGTTAGGGCGAGGGTTAGGTAAGGGTGCAGTAGTGATAGTTTTTGGGTTAGGGGCGGGTTAAGTGAGTTAGGGTTAGGGCGCGAGTTAGGTGAGTGTGTGATAGTGACGGACCTTAGGGTAAGGATTTGGGTTAGGGTTGTCGATAGTTGTGTATGTATGGGTTACTGTTGGTTTGTAAGGATTTTGGTGTGCTTGTGTTGTGTGTGTGGGTTTTGGATAGGGGATTTGTTTTGTTTGTTGTTATGCTGTGTATGTATGAGGTGTGTTTGTGAACTGTCGATTATGTGGTGTCGGTGAAGTCGTTTTCGCTCTTTTGAAGTTTCGATGTAGTCCGGTAGATCCATATATATATATATATATATATATATATATATATATATATGTGTGTGTGTATGTGTGTGTGTGTGTGTGTGTGTGTGTGTGTGTGTGTGTGTGCTATACATCAATATCCAAATAACATCTGGTTTAACAGTGCTTTGAAAGTTGACTGAATGTAAACAGTCCCCAACTGGTACCATACTCGCACTCAAATTCCTTAAATAAGTACAATCTAGCTCTGTGAGTTCTATCAACAGTAAGTGCTAAAAACTGTAATAAAACTGAAACTGTGTCTATATTCACTAATTGGTTACTGCTAGAACGTATAAAGCTAAGTCATTTCTCTTCAGTGCCTTCGTGGTCTTTAGGTATACAATATGAAATGCAATGCCTTTGTTTCTGACATTAACCTTCCAATGCATGCTCAATATGCACCACAGGTGCTCATGTGGGTGCACAGCATTGTGTAACCATGTACAAGAGACTCTGTCTCCAGATGCAATGCACAGAATAAATGATTTCGAAACATTTATGAGCAGAGTCCTCATTATCATATTCATTGTGCTCAGAGGCTGAAAACTGTGCGATATAAAGGCTGACGGTTGCTAAAAAGCTCTTTATGGTACAGAATAGGATGTAGAGTACGGACTGCTCACAGCTACACCTATGTGAAGCTGATAAGAAGGAGAAAAGCAGCACTACTGACTGTTCATTGTAGGTTGTACATTTTTTCTTTGCTTTTGCTGCAGTGTTTATATTAAGAATTTCTTTTTTTTTAATTTCTACTACCTTTACTGAATTATCACATATGACATAGGCAAACATACATTTATATAAAAGAAAAAAAATAACATATTCCTATTTGCAAACATTATACATCACATATATTCTTTTGTATATTTATAATCAATACATCATTACATAAATTGATCAACTCCTGCCATCCCTTAAACCTCACTCCTCTAAAACATTATTCTGCATTTATTGTTCCCACAATTTCCACTGTTTTTATATAATTTGCTTCAATCATTTTCATATGATCCCACTTCAATTTCTTTTACCTGTGTTACAATGTTCAATATTTCAAATACAGTTGGTTTTGACTTTGATTTTTATTTTCTAGTAACTGATTTTTGTCAGCCATCATAATTAACTTAAAAAGGCCTTACTCTGTATAGGCAACCAAGTCAGACAAGAATTCTGTATCCCATCTCAAAAAATCATGTCCTTAGTTACACCTATTTGCTCAGCCAATATTTCTGACAGAGTACTCTGCAAGGAATTTTTAAAGTTTGCTAACTTATTACACTCCCATGACATATTTCACATTTACGTCTTTCTAGCCCATCACACTTCCAAGATATGCCATTTACCTGAGGAAAAATTATGTAGAGTCTGCTTGGTGTATAAAAATACCTATCCAAACAATTCCAAGCAAAAATCCTAAATCTTCTATATTTTGTTGCATATTCGGGAGCCATACATATGTCATCCAATTGTTTCCTTGTAAATTTCTTATCCAGTCTTTCTTCCCTATCTTTTCTAACCTCATCTGACTGATTCCTATAGTTACCATGCAGCATTTTATATGCCATAATTACCCTTTTTCAGTAGGAGCTTCTGTTCTAGATTCAGTTAAAAGCTCTACCAGAGCAGGTCTTTCACTTAGGATCCCCCATCCCTTTATCTATACTCAGATATCAGTCTCTGCTAGGGAAGACAGTCTCCTGCCTGCAGTCCAAATGTTTTCAGAGCTTCTTCATATTGTATTACATTTCCCTCTCTAGTTATTTTCTCTCAGTACCTCGGATCCCTTGCCAATTTTCTCCAGTATACTTCTGGCTATTGTCTATACCCATACTTGCAGTCATTCCTATTGGCAAAATGTCATTATTATTTCTCCATTCTGTTATTGGCTTAGTACTTAGAATAGCTTCTGTTACTTTCTGAATATAATATTCTATGTGGCTGTTGTTATTCTCCTTGATGATCTCCATCCAAAACCCAACTATCCCATTATTTCTTGAAATTCTCCCTTGCTTCATCATCATTATTCCTTTCCACTTGGAATTACAGCTTTCTGCCTGTGTTGTGTGTATGGGTCTTAACTATGTAGTTCTAAAATATCCATGCAAATCAGGTAATCCTAATCCACCTTGTTCTATTGGAAGGATCAGTGTATCCCAGTTGACCCTTGCCCTTTTCCCACACAGATAAACTCCTTCAACTCTTTATTAATTACTGTCCACAACTTCACCACTGGTTGATAAAAAAATGCCTTACCTGTACATAAAGTTAAAGGCACTAAAATCATTTTCACTGCTTTTATCTTGCTATCCATATCCATAAACAACAGCATCTAGTTTTTCACTTTTTTGTTTAGTCTCTTCCCACATATTCTTAGCTGCCATAATGGAATCCTTTTAAATCCATACTCCTAAATACTTACTTTTAGTGTGCCGCCATAAATATGGGTATTGCTGGCTCAAGTAATGTGTGTGCACATAGTTTACAGGCATAGCCTTTGCTTTATCTGCATTAATTTGATATTGTGAAAAGACTTGAAACTATCTCAAGATGCTCCATAACAATCAGATATTTTATTCTGGTTTTAGCATATCCAAAACAAAATCATCTGCAAATAAAGCCAACTTTTCTTGATTACCAAACCAATTATATCCTTACATTTCGGAGTCCCATATTTTCTTGAAGGTTCATTGGTTCACAGGTAAGTACTAGGCTAGTTGCCCTTGCAGACCATTTAAGCCTATCCAGCTTCCTTTTGTGCTTGAAATAACCTATCCTATTTGGTTATACGTTGGCCTTACCTATCCCATGGCTGATAATTATATATTACCCCTAATGAAAATAAGTGAGATCACACCATAGAAAATTTGAGTGGACCCATGCATGGGATAAAGCATTTAGGAGCAAGAAGAGATCTAAGTTGCAATTCAGTATGAACAGGAACGAATGTTGTTGTTTTATGTGAATGGGGAGTCTGTAGAGGTATCCTCTGCAAGTATCTGACATGGCTTAGTGGTCAATCACTTTGGCTATAGTATACAGGGTCCTGGGTTTGAGCCTTGCAGACACAGTTTATTTGGGTTGGGAGGGTGGCCTAATGGTTAAGGTGTTTGCCTTACAAACACAAGGTGCAGGGTTTGAGTCTCACAAGGGATAATTGGCTAAGCCTATGAACCTATATACATGTCCCTCTAAACCACTCTGTTGATGTTGCAGAAGAGGTTTAGATCCCTAGACCGAGTATTTCTGATGTAATTTGACTTGATGATATGAAGTAAATCCATCACTGATTGGTTGCAGGATGCCCTATATGCCAGACACCAGTCACCTCTTAGCAGTCTATAGGTTACCAAGTATAGTGACAGGACTTTGAGTCATTCCATGGAGGACATATTGTTTAGGCCTTGTGTCCTTTTAGGAAGGTATCTCTGTGGGTGTTCCATTTGTTGCATGTGTCTGGACAGATACATGTCAGTGGGGCATTATATTCAATGACTAGCCTAATGAGGCCTGAGAAAAGGGGAACAATGACATCCCTAGGTCTAGACACAGTGCCTTTGTTTATAAGCTGTTCAGTATATAAGGACTTTATTATAACAATAGACACATGTTTGTTACTGTCCACATACATTTTAAAATCCTGAACAACTGGGTCAACTCTTAAGGGCCTGTTGTCAATGCAGTAGTTCCCTGGGGTAGGTGACTTCTTAAAGAGATATAATAGTAATAATAATAATAATAATAATAATAATAATAATAATAATAATAATAATAATAATATTAATAATAATAATGCATTTTTGGCATATAGTTCCAGTCCATGATTTTGGCACTAGTTACTTCTTTGATACAAACCTTCCTGCAGGAAGGTTAAGTAATTTGGGCTTCAATGACTGCTCCTAGCTTGCAGACATCTGCAAACTTTGTCAGCCAGAGCCCTTTGGTATTGCTTTCACTTCAGAAATGTGGATACCAAACAGGAGAGGTCCCAGCACAGTGCCCTGGGGAATTCCTCTGGTAACTAGCCTTTTTCTAAAGGTAACTTGCCCTATTTTTGATTATCTGCAGCCTACCTGTGAGCCAGATAGCAATCCAGTGGGATGACATAGAGATTTACTCATAGTTTATTTACCGTTTCTACTATGCCTGAGTGGGGAATTGTGCCAAAAGCTATGGCCATGTTGATGCATGCGGTGTGTTCTGATTTGTCTTCATCCTTTGGTTTGGTGATTTCTTAAAAAGATCCCCCAGACTGAGTAAGTATGCCATATCATTAATTAATGCAAACTGAGATGAATCCAGTATTTTGAGGTTCCCTTTGCCCTGATTGATTAATTACATGATAAGTGTTTTCATGGCTTTACCAAATGAGGATGGTCAAACTTATGGGTGTATAACTGACTGAGTCTGTGGAAGGTCATCCCTCATGCAGGGGAATGACTGTGTGTGTTTTCCATTCATCTGGTGCAAAACCTGTATGGAGATTGAGATTGAACAATGTTGTTAGGGGCATGGCTAAATTGTGCTTCATGCTATTTAAGATGCAAGCAGAGATATTGTCAGGACCCATTGATGCAGTGTTTTTGTCTATTGATAGCTCTTTTAGGACTTGGTCTTGTATGACTACTGGAGTCAAGCCAGTTTCATGTATTATCTTGAGGGACAAAGTAGAAAGAGGAGTAAATTTAGAGCAAATCTAGTAGGCTCAATATATCTTCAGCCTCAGTGTAGGTAACTTTATTCCCAGACAGCACAGTGCATTGCTGTGCTGTGCTTTTGAGATTACAAAGATAACCAAAAATGTTTTGTGATTGTCTTTGGCTTGAGTAGTTATTTTAACTTCAGACATAGCTTTGGTGGATTTTTTTAAGCTCCTGAGTTGTTTGTCTATTTCAGTGATAAAGGTTCTAACATTCTGGGAATTACTCTTCCAACTTTTGGTCAAAGTTATTTTCCTTTTATTATAAAGCTTGTTGATATTATGATTCTACTATATGTTTTTTTTTTCCCCCGGAGTTTGCCATGCACTTTCTCCTACAGGGTACAGCTGCAGCTATGCAACAATTTACATGATGGTATAGTGTGGCATTACATTGCCTATCTGTGTTCATATTCTGCTTGGTTTAAAGTGGATAATCTTTTCCCATAAACACTTTGCTGACTCTGCCATTCTGCAACAGTTTTGTCAGGATCAACTCTTTCTGCTAGTAGGAATGCATCTTTACTAATACAGGTCTTAACTGCTTTCTCATGGCCGGGTTTGGAGCATCCACTCAATGTGCCTTTTCAATTATCAAATCCTGCTGTGGAATACCAGTCCACTTATTTGAGCTTCCATACAATTAACACAGTCTGTTCCTTCTAGTTTCTCTGGTACAGCAGAAAATCTCAGGTTTTCCCTACATATTCAGTTCTCTAACTCTACCATATTTTGAAGCATCTCTTCTTGAGCAGTCTCATACTCAGCAAGCCTTTTCTTCATTTCAACCTCTTTTATAGTTTTATCATTTCAGTTGAATAGCTGTTTAAAGCTTCTTGAACTTTTTGCAGCTTTATGTCATTTAAGTTGACATGCTCATTCAATGTTTCATTTATTTTAATCAGCTCTGAGTACATTTGATTTATTATTTCCTCTAGATTACCAGAAACCATGTTTTTGCACCAAAGTTGGGACTTGAACTGCTTTTTGTTGAACAGCTGCAGGATTCTTCCCAGCCAGTGTTTTCTCTGCAACTTTTCTAGATGGCTTTCTTTTAGACTTGCTAGGTTTCTTCTATGTTGGCATCCAAGCAGTGTACTTACTTACTAACCAGTAAATTAATTCACTAAATCTGGCCTCTATCTTTCAGTTTCTTTCCTACACTGAGAGAGTTGAAATTAAGCTGTTGATCAGTGTGTGGCCATCTTGGAAGTCCCTAAATCAAGAATTTCTTGGGCAAAATCTGGGAGGGGGTATTTTCAGTCATTGATATATATTTTGTAACAAGGATAAACTACTCTGGTATAGCACAAATGTGTTTTACAACTAATAAGATAGGTAAGGGGAGGCACACCTGTAGGGAAGGTATAAGGCTAGAAAAACAGGAGTTGGAATATGCTTAGACACACAAAACTGTGCATAACAATAATTTGCCAATGTATCTATGAATGGGTCAGCTGTTTTTTTTTCCTGACTGCTGAATGCTGGCCAGTGTATACAACAGTGCTTATACTGTGGGGCATGCTTAACCACTGTCAGCAATCAAGTAAGTATGTTTTACTCTTGCATGCTGGACAGTTCTATACTGGGTTGAGTGTTTTGGAGAAAGGCAAAATAACACATCTACAGTTATACAGGTTAACATAAACAGCACATTGGCCATGATGCGTACTGGCAGGCACGTTAGTGCTACAGCTTAATGTGACAGCCATTTTCTGCAAGTGTAGCTGTGAATCTTTACATAAGAAACACCGAAGGCATATGAAATATGACAGAGGAAACATAGAACATTTATCTACAATCTAAAAACCTACCTAATTTCCACTTGGACCTCTCCTTGTACTTGAATTTCAGCTCCATCCATCCTGTCTCCAACTTCTGTCCATTCTAGTTTCTCCCTCTCTTCCTATCCCTCCTTAAATCCCTTTACTATCTACATTCTTAACCTTATATTTAACTGTTGTCATATACTGTTGATGTATTTATTTGTAACCCTCATTACTGTTGTTTTCAATTTAAGTACATATGTATTTTGTACTTGTTTTGTATATGCATTCAAGAATATCTGCATACAGTTGATTTTTTGTTACCGCTGTTGTATAACTGTGGAGCTTTTCTCCTTGGGCTTCAACTGAAAATGGGCTTTTAGTTCAGTCAGATTATTCTCAGTCAACAAATGGAGATAAAAATAAATAGACTGATAGATATATAGATAAGTAAATATGACTGAAGGTTATCATTGCCATTGCTGCACTGTATAGCTGTGGGTATGATGCTTGGGGGTCCATTTATTGCAAACCTTTCTGTGTAAATATTAGCATGACTTCACCACAGTCTAGGTGGTATACTGCAGACAGTCTCATTTGACAAGAATTACTTATCAGGATGTGGTATAAGATATTAATGCTGTCAGTGGCCAGGACTGAGCAGGGGCACTGACATGATCTGTGATATACAAATTCATTTTGCATGCCTGATGTGGCAAGGTAGGGCAACTGGATGTGGATCATTGGTCAAACCACCACTGATGGCAACAGAGGAGGTCCTTGCTACTCTGTGTCAGCATGATGCAAAGCAGGTAGGGCAGCTGAAGGTGGGCCTTAGGCTGAACGAACACAGATGGATACAGGGGAGTTTCGTGCTGCTCTGTGGGAGGCTGGATCCATCACTTTTCCATGGTGGTGTTTAAGACCATGGAGCTGTGCTGCATTATGCCCATAGAGTGTCCATTTGGGATGCCCTAGGTGTGTTTTGCTATTGTCATGCTAAGACATGATTATTTTGCCTGATCTCACTATTAGTGTTAATGATACTGAATGTGTGTGTTTCCTGTGCCATAAGTACATCACAGTTGCACACTTCAAAATGACCTGCACAAAACAAGATTATATTTTCTATTACTGCCACTATTCAATGTGCCTATTAATTTTGCAGTCGGAATAAAGTAGACATGATAGATTAAACTTATACTGGTACTTGTGGTTTGATGTCTTCACAGGTTATTTCCTGTCTGATTCCACCATTGTGGATGTTCTACTGCTTGATGTTGGAGTTGAGTCTGACTCTAATAATGATGACAGTGAGTAGCTGGCACAGTCAAAGAGCATGGTGACAGTGTTGGACATAGAGAGTGTTCATACCAGATCCTCTAGCCAGGCCATGGACAGGACCTCTGTGTCAGTAGACACCGCCCGAGTTACACAGACCCCAAATGAAGGACAGGTTGTTGCTGATACACTCAGTCTAGGAAGTGTGTCTTTCTCCTGTGGCTCAGCCGACAATGTCTGCCTCCAAACTCCATATGGCAAGGGGATGATTATGTGGGTGTGCATACTGGTGGCCATGGCTGACACTCTCCCCTGGAACTATCTCTGTCAATGTCTACAACCCAGAGATTGCACAGGGCCATCATAGAGACACAGGATAGTAACAGATCAGTCTTTGTAGAGATGGTACACATTTTGCATGATGTGTATGATGACCTATAGGAGTGAACATCCTGTACTTGTGACATTCTTGCTAAAGAAAACCTCATTTGCTCTTGGAATGTCCACCAGGCATATGATGCATAGCAACATCTGGCTCTAGTGAAGGTGGCTGTCATGTACATGGGAGGCTTAGGTTACAGACTGGCAGCCTCATCACTTCCACAGCAACATCCAGTGTGGAGGTGCAGATGGGCAGAAGAGGGTGTCCCTAAGGGTGTGGTGCTTATGCCAGTACAATGTCTGGCAAACAATGTTGTTTACAGCCACACAGCATGTAAACCTCAAGCCAAAGACATGTTACTACCTCTGAGTCTCCTTAGAAAGGCAGCACCTGATAGGGGGTGTACATTGGATGCCTGCATCCTCCATAAGTGAACATGAACTATCCATAAGACCAAGCAGGGCTGCAATATCTACTGAGGCTGTGTCCCAGCAAACCAACACACAAACACACACATCACTACAGCCTCCAATCCAACATACAGGCACACACACACACACACACACACACACACACACACACACACACACACACACACACACACACACACACACACACACACACACACACACACACACAAAATCACATGCTTGCACCCCCACACAATGACAGTGGCTCTTCCCATAGAATTTTACAATATACCCCTCTTATCCCACCTCAGACACACACTGCATGTTATTTTTAATTTCTAAAACAATCGCACATTTCTATGTAGAAGACATTGCACACTCATGTTCCCACCCCTGCCTGTGAAGATGACATTAACTGTGCCTTCCCTTTCTACTTTATTACTTGGGTTACTAATGTCTGATGCATAGTGTGGCAAGTCTATGCATGTGTAAGCACAGTCTGGTTGTGGGTTTGCATACATCACATTTTCTGTAGTGTCTGTGCTTTACTATGGGCCAAATCTAAGTGCCAGCCACTGCCTCTTGGCCAGTGTCACAGTGTACTGTACCCACCTCCATCTAGCATGGTCCTTTCCTACAGCTTGGTCCTCCAGTAAATCTTCATCTCACTCATCCTCCACTACCTGGGAGTCTGAGAGATTTTCCTCCTGCATACAGTCCCCCTGATGCAAGTGTTCCCTTGATATTATTTTGTGCATCAGTTCAGATACTGAATATATTTTAGCACATGTGCTAGGGTCATACTGCAGGGCACCACCAGATATATCCAGGCAGTGAAAGTATGCCTTCAGCAGCCCAAACACATGCTCCACAATGGTCCATGTTTATGTAAGGGCATAGCAGTATTCACTGTCTATCACTTTTTGTCCATTTCTGATAGGTGCCATCAACCTGGGCTCCAGAGCATATCTGGTATCACCAATAGGATGCCTCTGGGGAAAGTTACCCCCCCCCCCATACACACACACATATTGTTGAAGCAACTCATGTGTACCATCTGTGGGAGCCATGGTAGCTGTCTGGGTAGCCTACTGTTGAAAATATTCCATGCATTATAGATCAGCAGTTGACACAATGAAAGCCTTTACAGTTCTCACACTTTCTTTCCAGCTAATCAGATGGGACCTTTATTTGAATATAGGTGCAATCTATGGCCCTCCAGTACCTCAGTGAAATGGGCTATACCATATAAATCCTGCACAGTGATGGCTCTCTCCTGATATGTTATGAGGAAACCACACAAGACTCCCACTCATGGTATCAAGAAAACAATAGAGTTTTTTACAGATGGATGCCAGGGATACCACCAATGTGTCACCCTGTTGGTTGCAGAAAGGGCCATGCAGTTAATAGTCATAAAGCCACACATTCCTTAGTATCTGCTAGGATATGTAATCCATAACTCCCAGAAGACTGCAGATGGGACCGATATATGTCTACCAGTTCCTGGCTGACGTCTCTATCCAGACAGTATCAGTTTATAACGTTAATGTCATGAATCTTATAAATTTTAAGCATGATTGGATAACATGGAGCATCTGAGAGCAATGAGATATACCACCCTGGTTACTAGCAGCTATAATCACCTGGTGCAAATGTCCATTAGCTAAGGCTGCAGCAATCACTAACATAGTTCTGTTACTCTCATCCATTACCACCACAATTTCACTGTGGTCAAAATCACTGGAAGTGGTGGTTCACATTGCAGACTTTATACATTTATGAATTACTCTGCCATCTTGTTTTCTCTCTGATGTGTACACAGAGGAACTTCTTTTAATAATTTTGCTCATTACCATATCATTATACTACAGTTAGTGTATACTGCAAGCAGCTATTTTTGCTCAGCCATACTCACAAGTGGGCAGTGCATCTATGAATCCTATACACTTGGTGTGTCATCACTCGTGAAGCACAACTGTCTAAGATGATGCAGTAATTATTTCTCAAATCCAGGGTCTATTTCAATGGGACATTCTCTAGAAAGCAACACAAAATCTGTCATGAAGATTATAAATATATATGTATATATATATATATATATATATATATATATATATATATATGTAGAGAGAGATTGAGAGAGAGAGAGATTAGTAACTGTGACATTTATGAATATGATAGCCTCAAATTGTCAATAAACACTCTAAAAGCCACTGAAAAGCATTTCACAAGTTAGAGTTACTTCACCAGTATCCTTAAACCAGCTTTAGTTCTACACATCCCCCAAATTATATTAACTCATATTACTACAATTCTAATTTTATGTGGTAATGAATATCATTCAGTTACCATTCTTTATAAAAAGCAGTCAGTTCTTATTGTAATAATATACATTTCATCTATTAGCCTCCAGCCATAGGAGCTTAACTGTTATTCTGTGTTTGTTTAGTTCTAATCGTGTACATCCACTCGAGTGTTCACTTCTTTTGGTTTACAGATTACAATTAATCATCTCTCAGCTTTCTCTAAGAGAAGCAAAGAGGGTTAATACAGGTTTTTAAGACTTGTAATTAAGTTCATCACATTTAAACATTTAATTAATCTCACTCTTGCCTTTGGTTGTGTGTACTAAATAAGAAAAGTTTCACATTTATAGACACCATAACTGATTCAAAAGTGTGATAATGATTCTAACAGCATGCCTAAGCAAATAGTGACCCATTTCATATAAAACAATGAATGTTATTATTCTATTTCAAATATATTTAATCCATGTTATGTATTCACAATGTGACACAAACTGTGTTTTGGATCAGTGATTGCTTTTAATATATCAGTCTTAACCAATAGACTTTGTATAGCTTAGCTACTTTATCCTATCCATGGCTAAAAAATGGACAGTCTGGTTCATACCTGAATTGTCAGTCACAGTCATTCTTGTGATGACAAGAAAAGTGACTTAACTTTGCTTTGTAAAATCTTTCCAGAAAGTAATTCATTAATACGTTTGCATATTTGATTGGAATGTGATATAACATGATGAATATGAAATATTTTTGTAATCTAAAAAAAGCGGAAAGCCTGATTTGAGGAATTATAAATACCATATATGGGCTATGCTATATTATGTGCCTATACTGCACATTTCTGTGGTATAGGAGGATAACATTGCATAGCCCATATATGGTACCTATAATTCCTCTGATCAGGCTTTTAGCTTTTTACTGCACATTTCTGTGGTAACTGCCACAGTGGTGCAGCAGTAGCATTGTCGTCTCACAGCAAGAGGTTATTCCGTTCGATTCTTGGCTGGAGCGCCTTCTGTGTAGAGTCTGCATGTCCTCCCAGCGGTCTAGTGATGTTCAAAAGACATGTGTGAATGGGCATGCCTTCATTGGAGGTTGGGCATCACGCTGGCACCTCGGCACCATAAAAAACTACTGCCAATCATTAGCGGACCGGAGTTCCGCTGTGGTGACCCCTAACTGGGAAAAGCCGAAAGAAGAAGAACTTCACATTTCTGTGGTAAAGCCAAACTAGAATGCTCCATTTATAAAACTCACTTTCATCACTGGGGATTTCATTGTTATTATGAACCTGACTTGTGAAAAAAAAGACATGAAATAATTTTGCAAAGGAGCTCTGCATCTATCTTTTGGGACACATCTGTTCTACTCAGCCATGGCTGTTAATAAAGAAGTGTCCCATGGAAGATCTGACACCTTTGCTAATGACCATTTCCAATAAAGCTGCTTCCAAAGTACTTTCTGATTTTGGTTATTTTTTAACCCCTGTACATAAAGGATTTCTTCGTCAGTATCAGTCTACATTTTGTCATAAAATTTTCAGAGAATAGTACTGAAACAATTACCTATATCATATCCATAGATTTTGTTCCTAGCATCAAAGGGAAATGAGCAGGCATATCTTGAATGTATGTTACTTTTATGATGCAATATTTAAAAGGAATGACATCACATTTCATCTGAGATACATATGTATTTAGGGTGGATGTATTTATATATTTGCCATTTCTTGTATTCATTACACTCAAGAGAATGGAAAGTTAATTTTTTATTTCAAACAGAGCTTTGCACATGCTGCAGTTTTCCAACTTCTAATGACCATTCTGATCTTAATTTGACCATGGAGCAGGAGAGCAGCTGATTCAGGTAAAAAAGTTAAATGATGTCACCAAGCAGATTTCAAGCACAAAGATTTAGTCCACACAAAAATCCAGGTTATATGCATAAGCTTTTATCCCTGTTCAGTCAGGAACTTCTTCACAGTGATTTAGTAAGTAGGATACACTTTATTTAAATACTTGAATGGCATATAATCAATCCTAAAAACACGCCCCCCCCTTATTTACATAACTAATCGGATAGATCTTATTAAAGTAATAAATACATGAATAAATATACTCTGTCTCATACATAAATACAATACAATGACTAAAACATAATAGTTAATGTTAATATAAAACATATAAAACCACTTCTATATAAAATTCATCTTTCAGTTTTAGTTTTAAAAAACATGCAAGTGGAAAACTGTCATTCAGTCCTGGCCATTGTAGGGAGTTCATCCTTAGTTGCCATAGGCTTCTTGTTTTTCTAGTATTAATGCCCATGGTCCACCCCTTATATCTGGTGTGATTATCTCCAAAATTCTAAATTTAAAACTATGGTCAGGGTAATCCCTATTATGCCTAGCTAAGGCATTTGTTTCCTTTTTGTTCCTTATATCTCTTACATGTTCATACATTCTGCTTTTTAGTTTCTGCTCTGTTTTCCCTATATAAAAACAGGGACATTTGGCGCAAACTGCACAATATACCACTTTCTCTGTCACGCATGTACATTTACTGGTAATTTTTACTATGGTATATTTTTGACCATAACACTGTGTCATCAAGCTTCTACTTTATATCTATTGTGTTAGATGTCCAGCAGCCATCAAAGAAAATGACCAATGCTATGTTTGTTTAAAAATAGTTGTCTTTATGAAAAGATTTCTTGAATTCAATTTTATTTTTAGTTTGGTCTTGCTTCCCATGTCATTATACATTTTAATTGACATTCTGGTAACATATTTCTATTGTCAACCAAACGAATAATGCTAATAATCATTAAATAAATTTAATGATTTCATTATCTGAAAAATTCCCCAGGTTATAATCCCCTATATGTTTGACCGTAGTACTGTGCCAGCAAGCTTCTGCTTTATATCTACTGTGTTACATGTTCAGCAGTAAAAATAGTTGTCTTTATGAAAAGAATTCTTGAATTCAAATTTATTTTTAGTTTTGTTCTGCTTGCTCATATCATTGTACATTTTAATTGACATTCTGGTCACATATTTCTATTATCTGTTACCATTTTTTTATTTTACAGCATTTTACTGCATTTTGGTGCCTGTACCTAGGCTTCAGGATTTGTATTATTGCTGCCTGTTTTCCTTTGAGTTGCTGTGCCTTGTATTTATTATCTGTTTACAATAGTTTATTCAGCCAAAAAAGTTTATTGTTGGACAGATTTGAGTTCATATTTCAAGTGCACTGCAAGTGACTGCATACATGTTGCTGTGTCATTGTACTCATACTTTGCAATTGCTTTTCTTCTTGTTCAGTCTCTCTAAAAGATAAAAAAATGCTGAATGTTGTTTCAAATACTTTTTACTATTATTGCTATCAGCTTTAATTATCAAAAACATCTTTTGTGTCATTTGCTTAGGAGTAGAATTTTTTATAAGCAATGCAATATTTTTGAGTTCCTCACCCCAAAACAGTTAAGGAAATGAAGCACAGGCTATTCTTGCCAAAAGTGAAATAGAGCATTGTATGTGCTACTGTAGGTGACTTGACTTTGAACTCTGTCTTAAGGTCCACCTCTTTGGGCCTGAAGCCGGAAACCTTGAAATAAATGCAGAGACAAATAAAGAAGAAAAGAAGGCATAATATGAACAAAAGTTATACAGATAAAGCTGATAACACTAAACATTTTTTTACTTAAGACACAAAAGAATTTCCAAATACAAGTCAAATTTCTATCTGAGCATTCTTCTCTAATCAGAAAAAATGCTGATACTTATATGCCTTCACCTGCTAAAAACAATTCAAGTCTTACTCATGACATCTCATCCTTACTATTGAGCTAAGACTATGTAAAGTTGATGTACATATGAATCAAACTCCAGCTTTTCTCTCTAGAACTGGGTTGTACAGAAGCATTTCCTCATCACCAAGCTTTATTGCAAGGACATCCTGGTTTTTCTCACTGACAATAATTCAGATCTGGATCTTGTAAGGCCAGACTGCAAACTTCAGGCAATAATGTTGACATAGATATAGACAATTAAACATAAGTTGAATACACACACAAATAGACTAGTAATCCAACAAACCGACCAGCACCACGACTGCAAAAACACTTTTATTGAACCAAGCAGTTGTACAGATAAAAACACTTAGTGCTTTCACCCACTAGCATTGCTGGGCATCATCAGAGTGTAAATAAATTAACACAATCCACTCCCTTTTTATATGGCCATGGGAGCTAGACGTGCTCCCATTTATGCCAACCTAGTATTGGCCGAATGGGAGACACAAACAGTGTTTAAATCCCAGTACAAGTCCAACATTGCCCTATACCTGCGCTTTTTGGATGACATTTTAATTTTTTGGAAAGGGCCAGAAGAAGAAGTTAAGAATTTTGTTGAGTACATTGAATCAACAACTTCATTTTTGAAGTTTATTAGTAAAATTTACAAAGACAAATGTGAATATTTGGACATTTTATTGTACAAGGAGAATGACACCTTGCAGTCCAACATTCACCGTAAAAAGACTTTTTCCAATTCTTTTTTACATTTTTAACAGTTGCCATCCATCTACTGCGGTGGTGGTGCTGCGGTAGCATTGTCGCCTCACAGTTAGACGTTGCCCATTCGAGTCTCAGTTAGAGCGTCTACTGTGTGTTGACATGCGTGAATGGGCGTTCCATCATTGAAGGTTGTGCATTAGGCCCGGCAAGCCAACACGTAAAAATCTACTGCCAATAATTAGCGGCCCGGAGTTCCGCTGTGGCGACCCCTAACCGGGAAAAGCCGAAAGACACAAAGACAAACAGTTGCCATCCATACTTTCAGAAGAAAAACATTATGAAAGGCAGATGGTAAGACTCTCGAGACTAATTAGTGATGATTGTATGTACAATGTAGAAATCAAAAAATTGATTGAAATGTTTATTGAAAGAGGATACCCTCGAGATATCCTATTGAAAATAAGTAAGGAAGTGGGGGTGGGGGAAGAAACTCTGTGTTTAAACCCATTTTAAAAGGAGGCCTCCCAAGAGACAGTAAAGATGGTACCGATGAGGGTACAACAGACAAAGCAAGGGCTATGATACTCCGCTACAATGACATGATGGGTAAAATTAAGATTATTTTAAAACAGACTTGGCTTAGTATCTTTACAACTGAATTAAAAGGAATTATAGGTAATGAACCTAATTTTATACATAGTAGGGGAAAGTACTTGAAGGAAATATTGGAAATGGACAGGGATTTGAATACATACAAGATATCTAGGATGAGCAAATGTGGCTTGTGTAGCATATGTAAGTACATTAATGATGGACCTTACGTTACTGTACAAAACTATGGCAGAACTATTAGATGTCCAGGTTATTGCAATTGCAATACCAAAATGGTCATATACATTGCTACCTGTCTAAGCTGCTCAACATACTATATTGGTAAAACCATCAGGAAGTTAAGCTCTAGGATACTTGAGCATGTTAGGGGCATTAGAAACAAAAAAAACTGTTAATGCACTTTATTCACACAGTTTGAAATGTAGAGACTTTAAAAAGTTTTTATTTTTTGTTATTGATCGTGTCCCACAAGATGACAAGGGAGGGGATGACAAGACCTTACTGGAAGTTAAAGAATGTATGTGGCAGCTTAGACTGGATGCATCCAAGCCACCTGGTATAAATGAATATATTTCTATTTCCAGCATTCTAAAATATAAATCACATTTTATATGAGTTTTTATATGAATTTTTATTATGTAGGAATGTTCACATATTTTATACATATTTCATATAAACACTGCAAGATTTATATATTTTATATTATTCGTTACATATTATAGACTATATTGTATATTTACACTTAACAAGTTATTTATTTATTTATTTATATATACAAATACAAATAAACATTGGTACACATACACCTTTTATTGAATGTTTTATTGCAATTGATGTTCTTAATTGAAAGAGGTGTGGTTTTAGATATTTATATAAAAAGGGAGTGGACTGTGTTAATTTATTTACACTCTGATGACGCCCAACAATGCCAGTGGGTGAAAGTGCTAAGTGTTTTTATCTGTACAATTGCAAGGTTCAATAAAAGCGTTTTTGCAGTCGTGGTGCTGGTCGGTTTGTTGGATAGATATAGACAATGACCTCAGCTTTAATCTGAAAATGGGGATGACCAGCTTTGAGGTCAGTACATCTGCTGTCGACTCTGCCACTTGCATCAACAGCTTTGTAATGTTGCTAGTATCAGAAGTCCCTTTGGCCCCAGTACTTGGGGTCAACCAGTCAGTGTGGATTTCAACACTGATTCTATATGGGGCCATTACTACTGTTACCTAGGTTAGCCTTCCAATCTTCAGGGATGATGATCAATACATTGGTTCCAAGGCTGAACAGTGTGTTATCCCATTATCAGGTGTCAGACTGTTGTGAAAAGGCTTAGGACCAATGCTCTCACTTTCAATATTAGTTCAGGTGGATCTTGATCTCAGGCAGCTGGAAACAGTACCATTGACACCTGGCATAGAACTGGCATTGGTCTCAGTGCTGTGAATGCAGACTGTGCTCCATTTGCTACCTTAGAAGTCGTTTCTGTAAATGATTTTGATAACAAGGGAAAATTCTTTGCCTGGCAATTTGAGCACCTGCTATCTTTCTGAAAAGGGTAGAAGGGTTGGAGAGACAATGCAGGAGTATTCTTGCATATTTGGTTCATCACAGGCTTCTTCACTGTCATCAGACCCATGACCTCTGAAGTACCAAAGGGGGCAAAGTACAAAAACTAGTACTTGGACTCTCTTCAGGAGTCCCTCACCCCTGACACTGACAAGACTGAAGGCCTACCATCCCATAAATGATCCCAAGTTTAGAAATATCGTAAAGATTATGAGGCAGAGAGGTGAATGTTCTGCAGAAATCACAACCTCTCCTCAACATATTTTGCAGGCGACATTCAATACTACCATTACTTCTCTCAGTTGAGAAAATAGTACATAGAATGGTTAGGACAGCTGGAGAAATCCCTGACACTGTGAAACTTGTCCTATGTTGGGCAGACAAGATCCTTTAGTCTTCCAAAGACTGGACTGGCTAAACAGTAATTTGAAAATCCAATTTAATTTTTGTTGCAGAAGTTGTTAAAAAAGCCCCTACTTTATAACATCCTACTGTCCATCCCTGGGATAAGTAATCTACATCCATGGATGGGTTTGTGAAGCATGTTTACACATCCCCCATGTACACTTTGAGGGTGGTAAAGTATCTGCTTGACATGGAACTATTTTATTTTAATTTCATCAGATGTTTAAGATTTCTAATACCATGACAAGAACAGACTCCATTCACCAGACAGGGTGCAATAAAGATTGTGAAATTCATACTGCTTAAGTCTTTGATGTATGCCAAGATTGCTCTTCTCAGCACCGACAATGGGCCACAGTTACCTCCTTCTGTATTTCATATGGAATTACCTGAACTGGTACCCTATTTAAATGCTCTTGAAATAAATATATATATATATATATATATATATATATATATATATATATATATATATATATATATATATATATATATATATATATATATATATATTTTTTTTTATTTATTTATTTATATAATTTTATTAGCCTTGCTGCTGCAACTACCTTTGAAATTACTTTAGTATCTTTACTCAGCATTGATCTAGTTTCTGCTTGCATATTCTGGTATTTTATAAGTTTATATCTCTCAGCATGCAGCACCAAGCTGCTAGCTGCAAATATTTCAGTAATTAACACTACCTTTGTGCTTTTGCCTTCAACAACAATATCCGGTTTTCTTGCTTATACTTTCTTGATTGGTTGTACTGGATCAACCCATGTGATCAGTACATCTTTATTTTCATTACTTCTTTCTGGTTCATGCTTCCAATGCTTATCTGCTGCATCTGTGTTGTGGTGTTTGCACAATCCCACTGTAACAATCTTGCAACATTATTAAGCCTTTTGATGCATAGACCCTTAGCCACAAGAATAGCACAACCAACGACAACTGACAAGGTATGCAACTGTTTCTAGTTCTGTTTCTAGAACCTATATTTATTTGTAAACCCCACTATTTCCAGTTTTCATTCTGTTCATGATTTTTGATGATTTCAATCAGCAAATCTACGCATATGAAGAAGCATGAACCATTTTCTTGTTATCGGAGTCAATACTTTTTGGGGCTAGTAAATCAACCTAAGGATGTAAGTCAGAACAAGTAAAGCAAACTGAGTTATAGTCTGAGTTGTATTCCTACATGTCAAGGCAGTTTTTAATATTAGTTTTAGTCTTTTAAATACTGTTTACTAGGTTTTTTTCTCATTTGTTCATGTTGTATTACTGGCCCTTCTTATATTATTTACTCCCCATTGTTCACGTTATTTTGTATCACATTCCTCTAAAGATACACACAAAAGGGGTGCATGAACCACAAAATATTTATAAACGGGTTCAAAGGCACAAGAACTTTCGATGTGAATCAACTTGAAGAAGAATTCTGTTGACATGGATGTGAATGTTGTGCCTTTGAAGTTATTTAATAAAAATGCTGTGGTTTAGACTCCTCTTTTGTTTATTTTTGGACTGATATTATATACATGAGTCTAATTTGGCTGCTTGAGTGACATTACTTTGGTTTGAAATTACATTCCCCTATCATGTTGCTATTTCCTTGATGATTCAGTTTTAATGTCATAACTGCTACTTTCACCCATTTATCAAGGATGAATGTAATTCTTATGTCATCTGAAAACATTTTAACCATTTTAAGTAGCTTGTCTAGTGAGCTATACAGTTTAAAATCATCCACAAAAAGCACAGTTAGATGCCAGTTGCCATTTGGAAGTTAAGCTGTAACCATAAACTAGTATGCTAAGTAAACAAATTAAGGCATTAAAGGCAATTCAGAAAATCAGTCTGGAATAATTCCATTTTGTATTTTTATCCCTGGGATACTGATTTGCCCTTTATCATGACCCAGATGTAAAACAGTTAACTTTTTCCCTCACTTTGTAATGATGGTCACTCCAGTCACCATATTAGAAAGTACAGTTGTGTAAGTTAAACTTACCATAACAGTAGATGTTCGAATTATCACTGCTGCAGTACCCTTAGATATATGGGTTATGTCCCGCCCAATAAATAACACCTGGCCAACTTTTAAAGCTTCAGAGCAGTTTCCATATGCTCAAAATGTCAGGCAACTCAGGCTGAGCTGACTAAAAGACATGTTTGGGCACAAAGCCCTTCCTTCCAGCAGAGAGAGGAAGGCTGAGCCTTGAATGGGCAATGCAACGAAGAACAAAAAATAAATGTCCATACCTTGACATAAAACACAAAAAAACCCCCAAAAAAACAAGGGTGGTGGTGGGAGGGAGCTAGTACTGCAGCAATGGTCATTTAAACATTTACTGTTATGGTACGTTTAACTTACACAACCTTACTATGTTCATTATGTTGATCACTGCAGCAGTACCCTTGCCTGTATGGGTAGATTACCATAGCTAACTACATTTGGGAGGTGGAAGGAGAAGAGTCCAGGAAGAATAGTCCTAGCAATCTTGGTCTGGACCTAGAGAAAGAATCAAGGTTATAGTGCTTTGTAAAAGTATGTACAGAGAATCAAGTAGCAGCTAATAAAATACTACTAGAATCCAATGCTTTCCAAAAAGCCATAGATAAAGCTAAGGCCCTGACAGAATGGACCTTGACCCTGCTGTAATAGTTTTGCTGTGGTGAGTATAAAAAAAGTAATAACATTAGACAACCATTTAGAAATACTCTGTTTTGACACAGGTTATCCCTTCTTCTTCTTACCTTCACAAGAAATGAACAACTAATCCAAAGATCTGACAGATTTAGTTCTGTTAACATATTAACTGAGTTGTTTATGGATATTCAAAGTATGGAGGATCCTTTCTCCTTCATTTTTAGATTCAGGAAAGAAAATGGGGAGATAGATACTTTGGCTTAAAGGAAACTCAGATACCACTTTAGGCGTAAAAGAAAGATTTGGTTGTAAAGATACCCTGTCCCTGTGGAAAATGAGATAGGGTTGACTCACTATAACAATTTGCAACTCAAATATCCTTCTTGCAGATGTCAGAGCAATCAGTAAAACTGTTTTCCATGTTAAAAACCTCAATACAGACAGATTAGCAGGTTCAAATGGGGCAAGTTTAAACTTCTCTAACTGAAAATTAAGATCCCATGGATGGGCCACTGGTTTTCTTGAGGCTTCTTATGCAAAATCCATTTCAAGAACATTTTGATCTAAGACTACGTTAAGAGGAGGATCCAAGGACAGACATGCTGAAATATTCAATAAATGAACCTTGATAGGGGAATAAGAAGAGCCAGATTATAGTAACTAACACAAATATTGCAGACTCAGAGAACAACTAGCCCTCAATGGGAACTGGTTATGTTGTTGGAACCAATAAAAAAAACTTTTCTATTTGCCAATATATGATTTTCTAGTAGCAGGCTTTATGGCCTCCATTAGTACCTAATGTATGTCCTCAGTAAACAGGTAACTAAAAGTAATTAAGAACCTATAATCCAGGTAGTCAATTCAAGCTGAATGATATTCGGGTATATAATTTTCCAAAGAAGGGAGAACCATGGCTGGCTGGACCAGTAGGGAGTCACAACAATGACTTAGGGGGGATTCCTTCTGAATCTTCAGAAGTACTCTGGATATTAGTGAAAAGAGTGGAAAAGGTACATTCCTGGCCAGGAAAAAGAAAATGCATCCATCTCCCAGCCCTTCTTGCATGAAGTCCTGGAACAAAATAGTTCCAGTTGATTGTTTAGACAGAATGCAAAGAGGTCTACTTGAGGAACTGTCCAGAGATGGATCAAATCTTGAAAGACCCCCTGATTTAGTTTCCATTTTTGAGGGTCTGCCCAGCTACGTTTTTCATGCAGAAGAGAAGCTCATTGAACTGTGGTGTCTAGTTGACATCCCAATAACACAATCCTGCAGGACGGAGACAGGAAAGACTTTTGAATGTTCTCTTGAAATCCCAGCTTGTGCAAGAGATCTCTCACCCAAAAGAGAGAGTCCTTACACTTTGAAAAAAATTCTGCAACGATACACAAGTCATCTAAATATGGAAAAATGTGTATAACCTGCAGCTTGCAATGATCTATGACTGGAGCTAGACACTTTGTAAATACTCTTGGTAAAGCGGATAGGCCAGAGTGTAAGGCAGAGGACAGATAATGTCATCCAAACACAAAACAATTTAAGAAACATCTGAAGTCTGGGTGAATAGGGATGTGGTGATAATAATCTTTTAAATTTTGTGTTGGCAGGAAACTTGGAAGAGGAAGAAAAGACAACAGGTTGTGCAAAGATGTCATTTTGAATTTGGGCACTATCACAAACAGATTTTGGAAAGAAAGATCCAGAATTGTTCTCTAAGCATTTTCTTTCTTTGGCACTAGGAACATCCTTGAATAAAAATCCTTCCCCACCTGGGAAGGAGGAACTCATTGTATCATTGCATGGGGTAGCATATGATAAAAAAATGGTGGAAACTAAAGAGTCTGATCTGAGGGATGAGGCATGACCCCTTGGAAAGTAGGAATTCCCTCCTGCTGTCATCTGTAAACTTCAAGAATGACTTATGAGAACCCATTTGTCTGGAACTATCTGTTGCTAAAGAAAAAATGGAGATTCAGACTATCTGGAAGAAAAAAAGGCCGGGAGAAGAGGTCACAAGCCCTCTTAAACAGTCATTCAGACTTGTTGGACTGTCCTTGGTGTTGGGAGGTTCAAGACTTCCTTTTGGCACACTCCCTTGACATTTCTTCAAAAATGTCTCTTTACCTGTATTTTGTTGAGAATATTTATTCTGTTTTTTTGTTGCCAAAATTGGATAAGGAGAGAGAAAATCCCTTGAAAATTTTGGAAAAGTAGGGCTGCAAAATCTTAGAGAATACCTGGATCAGCTTGCCCCTTTCATCACACTTTTTGATCACCTCTACAGCAGAGGGGCCAAAAAGTAAATCTCTATTGAAGGAGAATTTAAAATCATATTTTAACATCATTTGAGAGGTTCTGAAAATGCAGCCATTCAAACCACCTCGAAACAGTACCTGTGACCGTAGCCCTGGAAGACATATCAACAAAGTCATACACACACTGTAGACAATGAGTAAGGACCTGCACATTAGAAGATACTAAGTTATTCAAAGCAGATTTTTCCTCACAAGAAGAAACTGCTGATATAACATTCCATAATTTATCAGAACAACTTTTAACACATGACCCTGACAATTCAAAATTCTGAAAATCAGAGTTGCAGAAGTATAGATGTTTTGCAATAACAATCAATAATTTTCCCATCCTTATCAGAAACAGTAGAATTTGAATTAACTAAGAGCTTAGCAATAGTGGGATCAATTAAAGATTTAGCTGCTGGGTTAGCCTTGGGAATAGTGTATAAAAATTTAAAGGAGTGAGGAACTTTATACATCCTATCTGCCATTTTAGGTGCAGCTGGCTAACTATCAAGAAAACTGCAGGCAGTAACACTCAAATCATCTAAAGCAGACAGAACAGGAAGAATAGCTGTAGGTTCTGTAAAATCATTCTGTAACAATTCATAATATTTTCTGAGGGACTGTGAAACCTCATTGTCCTCTCCCAATGAAGACACTGGCAGATTCAGCAATAGTCTCAGAAAAAGAGACCTCCCCCATACACAAGGAGAATCAAAAACTGAACTTACCACTGAGTCTGAATCAAAATCTGAGGAAAGAAATTTTATCATTTCCTGCATCTTTTTGTTCAGATTCAGAATCTTGAATCTCTTCAGGAAAAGAGGAATCCCTCTTTCTTTTACCAGCAACTTTTTTGTAAGAAGGATCAATACCCTTAATTAAACCCTAATCCAGAATCAGTAAACTACTACTATCCAAATAAAACTGGGAAGAAGTAGATACATGTTTGATTTTATGTTTCTTTTTGACAAGAAATATGGAGCCAACTGTTTAACTAATGGCAGCAGCAGCTTCCCCAGGGATGGGCACCAGCATAGTATTCTGACACAGCAGGGAAGCCTTCCCTGCTCCGTCTCCCAGGATTGACACCAGTGTCTTTCCCTTGTCCACCGAGGGGACCCCAACAGCTGCAGAGGATGTGGCTAACCCCCAGTTCACAGTGGATGAGTGGACTGAGGTACAAAATATGGTCACAGCAGAGTCTCCCACCCACAGCTGTGGCAAATTGATAGGCTGCTATGGTGGCAAAGGCTGCTTGTTTATTTATTTCATTTTGTGGCTGGAAAAAGGACCAACCATGAGACCAGTAGCCTGTTCCACAGTCAACCTGAATATAGTGCCTCTTTTCCAGGGAAGACAGGAAGCAATTGCCTGTGCAATCTATCAGTCCACAAGTTACTTTTTGACAGAAAAAACACAGTACAAAACACTTTAAAATGCCATACCAGCACAAGAAAAGTAAAATAACAATTTCTTCACAGAAAAAAAAAATTCACTTGCTTTTCAACACTTTCAAAGTGATAGAAAAAATGAGCGCTCCTTTTAAAAGTGTGTTACTGTCTGGAGACAGTCCTGTAAAACACAACACTCCTCACTTTAAGATAACTTTCCTGAAGAGGAAAATAAAATTTAGACCATGGAAATCCTCCCCCCAGGGAACTTATTTGCCCAGCAAAGGCACAAGCTGGCGGTCCATTCTCAAAAACCTCAGAGGAGTGTACTCTTCAGCAGCAGTAAAGCTCTGAAGGGCTTTGCACTCAAACTTGTCTTTCAGTAGGCTGAACACATGGAAGGTACCCTGAAGCTTTGGAACTGTCCGGCTGTTTTATCCTTGGCAGGATGCATCCCACATATACTGCAGCAGTGATCAATATGAAGAACATCCCTAAATATTTGGAGACTTTAAAAAGACACAGTATGGAAAAAAAGGGAATGACACTTACAGCTCTTGGTATTAAATTTCAAACTTCCCAATATGCATTGTCTAGAATGTAATGGATCCATATCTGTCAACAGTGCAGATCTTCACAGAATGTCCAGATTTTTGCTTCATATTTTTGGTCTGTTTCTCATAAAATTGTGGTTTTCTAGAAAATCACTGGTGGGTCATTGAGGACTGCATAGATCTCAACCTTCCATCTCCAAAATGAGGAACACTAGTCCTCATAATGTGGAACAAATGGGCAAAATGTGGAACACATACTAATGGCATACTAACAACTTCAACTAGGAAGGTCATAGGATGGTTAAAATAAGCTGTTTTTACTTATGAAAAAGATCTTTTAAGGAATTAATATGATTCATTTCTATTTACAATGGATTTCACTTTAAAAAATTCCTAACGCTGAATGTGTGACAGAGTCTTTCACTGTGGAACTTTGAGGAACTTCGAGGAACATGAACTTTCTAAGACCCCAAATGAGGTACGTTCATCGTAATGAGGTACACTTGAGAGGTATGGAGGACAGAAGTCAGACAATAATGGCAGACATTTGAGTTACAGACTTCATACCCTTCAGAAAATTCATACTAATGCAAAACATATTAGTCTATCAACTTTCTAAGCTCATAAGAGCAATATTTAAGAAGTGTCTCTGTTTTTGGGCCTTTGTCCCCCCATCATTTATGACTTTGTCCAGATTTCTTGCTCTTAGAGGTTGAGACGTGTAACTGCATCCCTTGTCAGCTTTGGTTTCAACATGGACAAAAGAAATAAAATAACCACTGATTTTAAGGAAATGCTGTCCCCATGACAACTTCCAGAAATGTCACCAGCACATAGGTAGTAACAATTAGTAGCAGTGGCACCACAGTCCTCCTTTGAGGGCAGCAGTATTATCTCTTTGAGCTTGTCTGACTGTTCTAGTGTGAAGTAGTCAGGTGTCATCTACAGCTCCACTTGGATGTGTTGCTGGCCATCATACAAAACAACTGGATCAGAATAGTAATAACCAGAGGCTACATGATTCCTTTTCTCACCTCTCACCAGCCCCACTTTCTTTCCGTACTAGATTTCCCATCTCATCAGAGCAGCACAGCAAAAAAAAAAGTGTTAATCATTTTGCAAAAACAGACCAGACAATATCTATTGTTCACCCCTATATTCTTTTTTATTTCCCAGAAAAGACAATGCCATCAGGCCTATACTCAAGCTGAGTGGTATAAAGTAAATTATCCCCAAGAGTTCTTTGGCAAGGTCATGGAGTAGTCCACCCCCCCCCCCCCCACACACACACACACACTTGTTTCTATGGACCTCCAGGGCTTGCAAATTTCACTTGAAGTGGTGAACAAACAAATCAAACCTGACTCTGGGAAATCCAATGGTGGCCATTGTCATGGGCAGGAAGCCCATGGACTATGGTCACAGGCAGAGGTCAGACTGCACATCAGCATTTTAAATATGACAGCAGTTCTTCTGTCATTACAAGACTTTTAAGTCTACATTCCTCAAGTTTGCTATCCAGGCCAATAGCACAACAGTGATTTGGTATGTGACCATGCATGGATGAATTCACTCCTGCCTTTTTGTCAAGAAAGGATGATGGCATCAGAATGGCCAATGTATAAAAACATCTTGTGATAGCTACACACATTCCTGGGGAAGATAATGTCCTTGTGGACAGGCTTGGTCATTGTTTATTGATGCCACATGAGTGGTCAATCAGGCAATGAGTAGCATGAAAGAACCTCTGTCACTGACCTTACTGTGATTTATTTGTATCACAGAATGCTCTTATCCAAAAACAGCCCTGAAGATTCACTTATTGTTTCCTTCCATTTCTCCTCATACAGAAAATCATTCAAAAAGCCAAGTTAAGCAAGTCAAAAGTCATTCTCATATTTACTTTAATGATTTTCTTTCTTTCTACTTTGGCCTTATCTTCTGGATTAGTATCTACATTTGAGGCCCTTCAGAACCCACTTAACCCACCCATCTGGCAAGCCTCACATGGATTTTCATGCCCTCCATCCAACTGCATAGTTGAGATCCTTTTTACCTTAATAAGGTATTCCAAATCCTTGCTTATGTCCAGAGGACCAACACTAGAAAAATGTATAAGAGTAAATGGACATTTTTTCTCTGTATAGGTTACTTTCAAAGCTTTGAAGTCATACATTGATCCCTGATTGAAATTTTATTTCACCAATCATGAGATATTACTCTAAGTTGCACATAGCAGTTATTCCAAACCTTCATCAAGGCTACAACTCATAGTCACTAGCCTCCTTGAAAGTTTTCAAACCTTTGGGGTCTTAAAAAGTTCAAGTACCTTTCCTATGCAACCCCATTTAAAGGATATTGTTCCTCCTTGGAACTTATATTTTGTTTTACAGATTCTTCCTCCATTTGAACAAGCTGCTTCAGCAGACTTGACAACTCTTTTCTCTGGTGGTCATTAATTTGTCCGGAGGATTTTCTGAATTACATTCTTTGTGTGTCAATCCTCCATACATAGTGTTTCATGTGGTTTTGTGAACCATCCATCATTTATGTTTAAGGCAGCCTCTGAAATGAATCCCAGTAATCTATAAACCTGCCCTGCTTCTTCAAAATTACTTCAATGGAGATGAATATCTGATACAATGTATATAAATCTACAGGCAGCTACAATTCTACCTCATAAGAATGAAATCTCTTAAGATTTTTTCAGGAATACATATTTAGATGAAATTTGAGTAGGAGCTATGTGAACTTCACTAAATACTTTCAAAACATATTACTAATTGGATGTGATCTCCAGAGCTAGGTCCTCCTTCTGGGACAGCTTTTAGAGGAGGTGTTCTGATACAGATGACTACCCAAAAGTATAAGCTTAGGACGCTTTCTTGCTGGTTGATAAGGATGAACTTCCTCTTCTCAAATATGAATGTAATTTACTTACCATAACATTAGATCTGGATAAGCAAGTCATTTCCCATCAAAAAAACAAAAAAAAAACACTCAACTTCCCTTTGCCTCAGCGTATACATTGTGTAAAATAATATTGATTGTGATGTATTGCTTTCTGATACACTGTAATGCAGCCTAATAAAGATTTGGAAAGGAAGCTAGTTCAGAGATCATTACGCATAAAATGGG
>NC_056746.1:254043077-254075577 GCF_019279795.1 Protopterus annectens | reverse complement strand
TTCACTGTTGCAGTCATTACATTTGGGTTGAGTCCCAAAGGTATGGTTGGGTGGCTGGAGCTAGACAGCATAAGGAGCAGCTATGAGGCCCTGTAGAACTGCAGTGGCAAAGCCTGCCCTGGATTTAGAGTAAAGAGGCAGATTGTAATGTTTTATAAAGGTATACTCTGAACTCCAAGTAGCAGCCTCTAAAATGTCTTTGGTTGGTACTCCCCCTGAGAAAGGCTGCAGAAGTGGCTGCAGCTCTAGTTGAATGTGACCTAATGCCCTTAGGCACTGGTTTGCCATGCTGTGAGTAGCAGAAATGAATGCAGTGACCTATCCACTTTGAAATAGTCTGCTTGGAGATAGCTTTTCCTTGTGATGCTGCGGCATATGCCACTAGTAATTGTTCTGTCTTTCTGAAAACTTTAGTTTTGTCCAAGTAGAATCTAAGTCATCTGTGTACATCCAAAGAATGCAGAATTTTCTCCCCCTTGTTTTGTGGATATGGATAAAAAATTGGCAAATGAATTGTTTGGTTAAGGGCTACACTGGATACCACCTTAGGCATAAATGTAGGGTTTGTTCTCAGAGAGACCCTGTCTGGATAAAAAAATGATAAAGGGTTCCACAGCCATGAGAGCCTGTAGCTCTGAAACTCGTCTTGCAAAAGTTATTGCTAGGAGCAGAGCTGTTTCCCAAGATAAGAACTTTATATCCGCAGTAGCAGCTGGCTCAAAAGGAGGTAAGGTGAGTTTTTCCAAGGCATAATTCAGGTCCCATGCAGGTATTGGTGTTCTCCTTGGGGGCCTTAAGTTTTTGGCTCCTCTGAGGTACTGCCTTAATAAAGGATGAAAAAAGAGTGGTGGCTCTGTATTGTAATGAGCTGAAATGGCAGAGGCATGGATTTTAATGGATGAAAAAGATAGGCCTTTATCCAGCATCTCAGTTAAGTATTGCAAAATCTTAGGAATATTTGGGACAGCTGTATCAGTTCCTTGAGCTTGGTTCCAAGCGCAAAATCTCTTCCATTTCCCAGCATAAGATTTTCTAGTACTAGGCCTTCTTGCTTCCAAAATGACATCCATCACAGCTTTACTGAGAGGTGTGGTTTGTATGGCTACATTATCCACCATGCTGCCAGGTTTAGGGTCCTGAGTTGGCTGTGCAGAATCTGATTGTTTTGCTGGGATAGTAGATGAGGTATTTGAGGTATGGTCCAGGCTGGGCATTTGGACAAGTTCCTTAAGATTGGATACCAGTACTTGTGTGGCGAGTCTGGGGCAATCAGAATCATTTTTGGTTTCTCCTGCCTGAACTTTAGGAGTACCTTGGGGAGGAGAGGCAGTGGAGGAAAGGCATATACTGATAGGTTTGTCCAGTTGAAAGATAAGGCGTCCACTATCCAAGCGTAGTCTGTGATAAGTCCTTGTGCAGAATATTTTTAGTTGATTGTTTTGAGGGGAGGCAAATAGATCTAT
The DNA here is from genome assembly GCF_019279795.1 of Protopterus annectens. Classification (NCBI taxonomy): domain Eukaryota; kingdom Metazoa; phylum Chordata; order Ceratodontiformes; family Protopteridae; genus Protopterus; species Protopterus annectens. Next base: position 254,074,114 of record NC_056746.1, on the reverse strand, counting down.
GTCTGGGTGTCCCCATTTCTTTGTTATCATGCTGAAGACTTGTGGATCCAGGTGCCACTCATGGGGATCCATGAGGTTTCTGCTTAGTTTGTCTGCCAGAGTATTTTCCTTTCCTGGCAGGAATTGTGTCTGCAGATGAACTTGGTAAGTCAATGCTGTGTCCCATAAAGCCATGGCTAGTCTGCACAGGGGATAAGAATGAGTGCCGTCCTGCTTGTTTATGTAACACATGTCCGTGGTGTTGTCTGTCTTTATCAGTAGTTGTCCCGGATGAAGTAGGTCCTTGAAGGCTGTCAGGGCAGTTTGAACAGCTAGCATCTCTTTTTGATTGATATGTAGATGCTTCTGGTTTGTGGACCAGGTGCCCTGAATGCCTCTTCCTGCCATGTGTGCCCTCCAGGCATAATCTGATGCATCCGTCATTAGGCTCTGCCTGGCTGGGGGTAGTGAGAATGGCTGTCCCTTGTTTTGGTGACAAGCCTTTGCCCCCCATCGAAACTCCTGTTGCAGACAGGGAATTAGAGTAATCATTGTTTCCAGACTGTGGCAGTGTTGTGTCCAGACAGTTTTTAGGTACCATTGAATTTTCCTCATAAGCAGTCTTGCATATGGAATTAGTAAGATGCAGGATGCCATGAAGCCCAAAGCCTACAGAATTATTCTTGCATATAACTGGGCCTTTGTTGCCATTTCCTTGAAAGAAGTAGTCAGTTGCCTTTGTTTGTCTGGAGTGAGATAAGCCATCTGGGCAGTTGTATTGAAGCTTGCACCCAGGAATATTATCTCTTGAGAGGGTACTAGTTTTGATTTCTTGTCTTATCACAAACATCAGATGCTGTAGTAGAATGTCCTTGTTCTCTGCTTGTATGAGGCAGTTGTCCAAGTAAGGATATATCTGTATTCCTCTTTGTCTGCAGTAAGCAATTACTGGTGCCAGGCACTTTGTGAAGACCCTGGGAGCAGTAGATAAGCCAAAGGGCAGTGCAGAGAATTGGTAATGATTTGAGCCAGCCTTGAATCTGAGGTATCTTTTGCATGATTGTCTGATTGGGACATGCAGGTATGCCTCTTTTAGGTCTAATGTCATGAGCATGAGCCAAGCCTTGCTGCCCAGCATGGGCAGAAGCTGCTGTAAGGTCAACATCTTGAATTCTGGTATATCCAGGAAAGTGTTTAGAATAGATAGGTCCAGTATTGGTCTCCATGTTTTGTCCTTTCTGGGTACTAAGAACAGTCTTGAGTAAAATCTTTGTCCCTGCTCTTGCTGTGGCACTTGGTGAATAGCCCTCATGTCCATGACAGCTGCGATTTGTTTTTGAGCCTCTGCCCATTGATTTTTTGGCAGGTCTGGCCAACCGTTTGCCCTTGGCAGGGTATGGAAATGAAACTTGTAGCCTTGTGACGCTATGTCTAGAACCCATTTGTCCTGTGTTATAATGTGCCAATTTTGAGAAAAAAAGTGCTAGTTTTCCCCCTAAGGGTGCTCCCGGAAGATAAGTGCTTGGTGCAGGCAGTTGGAAGTCATTGGGACTGTTTCCTGTATGATTGTGATTTGTCTTCTCTACCTCTGGAGGTAGAAGCACTCCACTGCTTAGACCTGTAGGATCCTTGCGGCTGTGATCTGCCTCTGGGGCGTCTGGATCTGCCCCTTTGAGGTCTGTCTGAGACTGGAAAGGAACAATTCTTTGTAGGCCATTGTCTGCTAAATCTAGGTGGCTGTACCTGTAAGAAATCCCTGACCGTTTGCATAGATTTAGCTTTGTCCTCCATTTTCTTTAACACCTCTTCTGCCTTAACAATAAAGTATCATGTTGTAAAGGAGCATCTAATAATTTTTCCTTAACATGGTCAGGCAGATTGTGTTCCTTTAACCAAGCATGCCTCCTAATGACAGAACCCGTAACAGCGGCCCTGCAGGAGGCCGCCAGAGAATCAAATCCACATTGCAAAGTATACTTTCCAACTTGTTTAGCTGCATACAATAAATCCTGCATTTCTTTGTTTTCTGCACATTCTGAATTTGCCATCATTTCTATTTAAGCAGTGTCGTGATATATTGCTGATATTTGAGCATATGAAAATGGCAATTTAAGGCCCTTATAGCCAAATTAGCAGATGTGTAAATCTTTTTTTCCCCATCTATCCAGTGCCCTAGAATCCCTGTCAGAGGGGGTAGGGTTTTTAGCAGTAGAAGCCTTGACCCTTTTGGACCCTGAGAAATAGTTTCTGGGTCTGCAGTAGGGTTTTTGAAAGGAATTTATGAGAGTCAGGGACCCTGTAGTATCTGTCTGGCTTAACAGGAGCTGGAGGTAAAGAGTCAGGGGTCAGACTAGACACTGAGAACACATCATCTACAATGTCCAACACAGGTGGAATAGCTAGAGCCTGTGTTGAGGTAGTAAAAGGAAGTCTCTGAGCCTTTTCTTAGATTCTGAAAAATCTTGGCTCTCCCAGTGGAAGTGCTCCCTCATGGTATGCAAGGTTTCCCCAAAAGAGTAGTCCTTAGGAGGAGAATTTGAAGGAATTGATTCTTCAGCATCAGAATCCTCATAGGGGGAAGAGAATCTTCCTGATCAGAAGAGGAATCAGAAGAAATGGAAACCTGATCTGAAGATTCATAGTCTGTCTCTTGCCAAGGCCTCTTATCAGGAGGGGGATGGGAACCCCTGATCAAGGTAATTAAGTCTTTGGCCATTTTGAGCATCTGTTTATTGGGCATGGAGGCCTGTCCTTGTGGCTAGTGAACTTGTTTCTTTGCCTTTAAAGATGTTTTAGTCTTTGTCTTTGAAGTCGACTTAATATATAATTGTTTAGGTCTGAATACACCCTTGGAAGCCGATGCCTGCTCAGCGGCTATGGACCCATCTGAGGGAATAATCTCCGAGGCTCAAATACCTTGAGTTTGTAATGGCTTGGCTGACTCCACATGGGAGTCGGTAGCAGCCTGCGACTCTAAAGTAGCAGGCGTCAGGGGCTGTGAAAGCTGAGAACCGGCGACTCGCTTAGGAGAAGCTTCATCGTCGGTTTTGGACCTCAGTTGCCTGTCTTTTTCTTTTTCTTTGCATTTTTTGTGAACTCCAGTAGTCAGATGGCTATCCAACAACATTGTATAATTAAATCTTCGCCCAAAATAACTTAATGCAAAATCGTACCGACGCTTAATAGTGCGTTGGTTAAATCTAGCACAAAACCGACAACTAGCAATGTCGTGGTCAGGGCCTAGGCAAGGAATACAGTAAGAATGAAAGTCCTTATGAGGTATTTGCTTACAACAAGAAATACAATTATTAACTTTTTCTGACATCGGTCTGGAGCAAGAAAAAAGTTTCCCCAATGGGGTACTTAGCTTTTAATGAAGACTTCAGATCTGAAACTTGAACATGAAAATCTCAGGAGTCGGCCGACCGGCACTTGTGAACTGCTTCTGCTTTGGGCACTGCGCGGTAAGAAAGACTGAATAAAATGGCGTTGGCTGCATCTTTTCTACCCCTGATGAACTGACGTCAGGGAAGAGGTGACAGCAACCGACGCAGGATCCAAGACTTTGGAATTCAGGTCAACTGAGGGCAACCTGCCAGCAGGATAACCCAAATGTAATGACTGCAACAGTGAAACACAAAGAACATCTGAGGGTAATGCTACTCAATGCCAAAATTCTAAACCTCAAAATGTACACACTCGAGGCACTCCTCAGTATGGAGAAAATCGATATATGTGCAGTAACAGAAATATGGTTTAAGGCACCAGAGAGCACCCCAGCACTACCAGTCTGCAACTCATACCATAGATTTCAGCCACAAAACCCAGGCTGAAATACAAAATGTGGGAGAGTATCCATATTCATGAAGGATACCACACCTCCAGGTTAGTGGCACAGCACGATGCTTCAGAGATCATCCACGTGCAACTAACAATGGGCAAAACTGCTATTCAAATTATAGCTTGCTACAGATCACCCACCATGTCCCAGGACCCCCAAGTACAACCTCCCTTGCCCAACATTTCCTAGAATTTATAAACTCAAATGCCCTGGATCAACTGGTCAACACCCCCACCAGAGGTGACAACGTATTGGACCTGGTCATCACCAACATGGGCGACCGGTGTTCCACACCGGAGGACAACCCCTCACTGGTTAGATCTGACCATAAACAAATCACTCTGGATATCCACATTCCGCCACCACCCCGGTCAAAGAAACCACTGTGAAAAACGTTTCAAAAGCAAACTTCACATTACTTAAAACCGAGTTAGGAAGTTTCAAAGCCCCCATGCTAAAGGATAACACTGTCCAAGCTGCAAAATCCTTTACTAATGCACTCTACAAGCACCTACAAGAATGCATGGATCAAGCTATCCCAAACAAAGCCAAGACTCACTCCTCCAAGAAAAGGAAACCAGTCTGGTGGACCCCTGCCATAAACAAGCTATACAACAGAAGGAGGAAACTAGTACAGAAAAGAGTAAAATCCCAAGAAGGGAAGACATCCCTGATCAGTATCAGCAAGAAACTACATTCCCGCATAAAATCATCCAAGGCTAGCTTTCATTGCCATGGACTACAAAGATAACCACAAGGCATTCTTAAGCTATGTCAAGAATCTAAGTGGCAATTCTCAGATCTGCTTGAAGTTAGTGCAGAATGGCACAAAATACACTGAACCGACCGATATAGCCAATATCCTGGCAGACAGGTTCAGTGCAAATGTCACCCCCCCTCTCACCCACAAAAGGGCCTATAACTATACCAAAAGAATGTAGTGCCCCTGAAATCGCAGACATTCAGGTTAAAACAGCCCTCTCCAATGCCAAAAACACAGCATCAGTGGGACTGGACAGTGTCCCAGGCTGCGTCCTACACTAGCTCAAAGATGAACTAACCCCTCACCTAAACACACTGTTTAAACTCAGCCTCTCCACAGGCTACATTCCCACAGAGTGGCACACAGCAGTGGTTATTCCACTCCACAAAGGTGGAGCCACAACGGACCCTGGGAACTATCACCCTATAAGCCTGACTAGCTTGGTCTGCAAAGCTATGGAGTACATTATCATGAATCTCATTAACAGAGACATTGGAAACCTCCAAACACTGGACCCTACCCAGTTCAGCTTTGTTAAGGGCAGATCATGCCTCATAAACCTGGTGGATTTCTTTGAGACAGTTACCAAGGCTATAGACGAGGGAAAGGTGGTCCACGCAGCCTATCTAGACCTTGCAAAGGCCTTCGACACCATTCTCCACTCAGTTATTATAGACAAGCTCACGAGCCTGAACATAAACCCCTATGTCACGAGATAGGTTGCCATCTGGCTCATGGATAAAAGCCACTTGGTAAGAGTTGCGGGAGCTAGGTCTGACTCTAAACTGGTTACAAGTGGCGTTCCCCAGGGCTCAGTCCTAGGACACCTCCTGTTCGGCATATACTTCTCAGAGGTACAGGCATGCACAGGAGGACTATGGCTGACCAAGTTTGCAGATGACTGCAAACTAGGGGCTATAATTGACTCTCCAGCTGACACAGACATCCTCCAAAAGGGTTTCACTGAGACAGATACCTGGTGTCAAAACCATGTCCTCAAGCTAAATGCCAAAAAGTGCATAGTCATCCCCTTTGAAAAAAGCAAAGTACCCACAAACTACCACATAGTTGGTAGCCCCCTAAATACGGAAGATGTAATAAAGGATCTGGGGACCCAAGTAGATGGTAACCTCTTCTTTGATAATCACATTGCCAACGTGGTTAGAAAATCCTTCTATGTGGCCCACCTAATCACAAAAGGGTTTGCGTCCAGATCAAAAGAGGTCATTGGGCCCCTCTATGCATCACTCATCAGACCCATCATAGAATAATATGCCCCATTTGGGATGTACCTTACAAGACACCTACAACAACTGGAAAGACCACAGAAGTACCTCACCAAGAGGATCACTGGCCTCAAGGAGATGCCCAATGCAGCTCGACTGAAGAAACTCCAGCTGTACTCAGTTGCATACCGCCTACTCAGAGGTGATCTCTGCCTGACATACAAAGCCAGGTCCAACTCAGAATTGATGGACATGCTCCACCTAAAGAAAACCATATCCCCTCGAGCCACACACTCCAGGGATCTAAACCTCACCACAACAATAAATAGGACATGCTGGAGGGATAGATTTCTGTCCCAGAGACTTCCCATGCTCTGGAACAAGATTCCAATCTACATTAGGCAGAGCTCCTCACTAACCTTCTTCAAGAGAAACCTTGACAAGTGGATGGGAAACAGAAAGTTTACCTCAGGGATCACTTCAATGGCTCTGCTGGACGGAGGCACAGAGAGCTAATCTAAGGGGGTGGCAAAAGCCAACACTTTCTGGCTAGGCTTATAAATGCCTTCGGGCAGATAGTCTAGTACCTACCTATGAACCTATATAAAAGGTTACCTTTTGACATAAAATAGGGTTGTAAAATAATAGGAGCATCCTGTCTACTCTCCACCTTACAAACATGGTTATAATCTCACTTTTGTACTACTTAATGTATCATCTTCCCATTCTTCTTTTCTTAAATTTCATGTTGCTTATCTATAACGCCACTAAGTTATGGTTACTTTCTTTTCTGGCTTGTCTTGAGGTTGAAGACACATTTCTCTCTCTCTCTCTCTTTCAAAAACAGAGACAGTAGCTTCTTCTGTCTCTTCTCCTATAAAGGGTAGTTCTAGGTAAAAATATTTTTCTGTTTTAACTTTTAAACTATCTGAACAATACTCTTGAAAGCTCCCCATTTCTTTATCTTTCTGTTCCCCCTTGAATAAAAGCGGGTTGAGAATTCTGCTTTTTCATACTTATGTCAGTTACAGAAGTTACTAACATTTCTTTGCCCTGAAGGTCTTCTCTTCTACTCTACTTCTACCATATTTGCCTTCTCTGTTTTTGTTGTAACACTTCTTGTAGGTCTTGATGAAGACTTCTATTTTGTACTAATTTTTACTTCAGAGTTTTTGTCAGCTAACCTTCACTTCTTATACTGACATCTCTTACAGAATTTTGTTATGTTACTATCATTAAGGCAAATTTCTGGAAACACACAAAATCCCTTTTTACTGTTTAATTGCACTCTGATTCTAGGATCTTATGTAGCTCCCTTCTCTTTGTTTTGATTCTGGACACTCATGTCACTGTCTGCCCTCCCCCATTCTTATATGAATGTGCATATCAAGCTGTTAATTTACCTCTTTCTTATTAAGTGTATCAGTGTGCACACTATGTCTGTGGCTGTGTATTTGTAATCTTCCAAAATTTTCTTCAGTGTTTTAAAATTAAGAAAATATTTTCTTAAATGTAAAGTTATGAGTCAAGTCAGGGGCTATAGCTACAGGAGGTAAACATTTTCTTAGGACTATTTTGTTTGAATGATTACGCTTGTGAGAAAATATTCCTTTCTCTCCCCACAAATTCATATTACTTCCACTTTTTATTTTTATTAACCTTATGCTTGCTTATATAACAAAAGGGCCCTTGACAAGAGACTCAAGCTGCCAGACTCCAGAAGAGCCTGAATTTCTCTTCCTTCCAAAAATGCACTGCATTTCATTAGCTTGGTTGTAACACAATGGCATCATGCTGATTCAGTTATATGAGCAAGTGTCTTATCACATGCCATCAGAATAGGTTCGTTTGTAACATGCCTATCTTTCAGCCTCCAAATGAGAGAAACGAGGACAGAGGCCCTTAAAATCTGAGACAATCAGGAACACCTAACTAGCATAATGTATACATATTCTAATCTGTACATTAATATGCATAAGAGTTACATACACACCAACATACAGATATCTGTGTATATAGTACTGAAATGTTCATATTTCAAGACAAATTATTAATTTAAACATTAAACATAAGGATTTTCCTTCAGGACAGGAAATTTATTCTCACTCGATAGACTACAACAATTCTGTTGTCATCTGCTCTTCTCACATGTTAGAACTACACTTGTGAAATACCTATAGCCACATGAGTAATAATTATGAGATAAAACAGGAAAACAATGTCAAACAGTACCTGACATACACATGCCAGCATTACAGTTTGCATAATACTATGTGTGAAGACCACTTTGATATACCAAATTGTACAGATATTCACAGTACTATACCCAACCAAGGGGGGAAAAATGATTGCAAACAACAAATCATAACTGCATTAACCACTGACTAGTACAGTGGAGTATCTCATACGCACACACTACAATAAAATTCAAGACAACAAATAACATTCATTTGGGATAGTACTTCAAAAGGAAGATATATAAGCTTAACTTATTAAAATTTCTGAGTTGTGGAATGTTTCAAACCCTAGGAGCTTTCTTACATCTTCTCATTCCAGACAGACCAAAGGACATTCTCACAAATCAAGTTAAAAAGCATCAACCAAACAAAGGTAATTATCCTGTGAACACTAAACGTTGATATAAAGGTACAAACAGCACTAAAACTATTCTTCACAATTAGTCAATTGCAGCCTTTACAATGGTGCAGCAATATAATGCACACAAATGCAGAATTACATTTTTCTCTAAAGTTTCACAATGGTTCATATCTTAAAAGTTGTATAACTTAAATAAATCTGAACATTTAACAAGGCATAGTGAGTTTTCACATATTAGCAAGACATCTCTGGGCATTATTTATTCTTATATATACATAAATGTGAAAATGTGTACTTTTCATATAATTCAACACAAATTAATGACAAATCTAATGATGTGAAACTTACAGTGTAAACATCAATAATAGTTTTCTTGAACATCATCTAAGGTTTCATCTGTTGCCATGCAGTAGTAACTCACTTGGTTTTCGAAATACTAATGCACCTCTTCATATACTGCATATTTTCATAGTAACTAGCAAACCACTAATACCTCCAGTGCAGTATACTATAAGCGGACACTGACAATATATTTTTTGTCTCCCTCCCGTCATGATATTTCACACCAAACCTCTCTTTTGTGCATAATACTTCACAGCTATTAAAGCTAAAATAAGCAGAGCAAACTATAGTGAATCATCTCTCAGAGATATCCAGATTCTGCCTTAACAAAAATGTTAATGTCTTTGGATTTAGGTGCCACCCCACTCTTCGATGCTTTTTCTTAACCTTGAACCATCTTAACATCTTTACTCAAGACTTTTGGCGGTCAGAGCCAAAAATAGTGGGGAGACAGAACCCAAAAAAAGCATTATTATAATTTTGGTAAAAAGGTTATCAGAACTGCAGTCTTTGCAATAATATATATGTTCTGGACAATATAAAAGTATAAAACTCTAATAGCTGGCACAATTGACTGTAATCCTCAATGAGTTATGTGAAAATCAAACATTTTGCAAGGAACATGGAAAAAAACATGAGGCAAAGTCAGAGAAATTCTGCAAATTCAAGGACATGTGAGAGCTATGTTGTACACAAAGTTCACTTCCCTAAGTGCTGCTGTTTTAGCTGGTTTCAAGGAGAGTAACTGCAGCTATCTGTACTGTAGTACCGCTCAACTTCTGGCAAATGGCAAAGGCAGCAAAACTGTTTAGAATTAATGAAAAAAGATATCCACAATGTTGTATCTTTCGGCTTTTCCCGGTTAGGGATCGCCATAGTGGAACTCTGGTCCGCTAATGATTGGCAGTAGATTTTTACATACCGAGTTGCCAGCCCTGACGTACAACCTTCAACGAAGGTATGCCCATTCAGGCATGTCTCCACACAGAAGACGCTTTAGCTGAGAATCAAACAGGACAACGTCTTATTGTGAGGTGACAACGCTACCACAGCACCACAAATATCCACAATAAAGCTGACAAATAAGAGGACAATCCAATCCTAGTGATTCCTCTGTTCTTTGAGATGCTTCCATGAAGTTATAGCTTCCTGCTTCTGCTTTTTTTGACCCAGTGGACCTAATGGATGACATAATGGGATCTCAGGTCTGCATGTTGAGCAGGAGACAGAAAGGAACCAGCAGACTGCTGTGTGCAACATCAGTCAGTTTAATTTCTCCAAATCTTTTGGGTTTCTAAGACCATGACTAGAACGGACACCATTTCCAAGTCAAAATATGATTAAAGTTCATGAAATAAGTGTTGTTTCATTCTTTAATGTTAGCCAACAGTTCTCTTTGCAGCACCCACAATGGGCCCAGAACTGACTCCTTCTGCAATTCATATGGAGTTTTATGTATCAGTAATATACCTAAATAAGACTGTAAGTTCTTTTTTACAGGACTCATTGCTACTACTATTGGATCTGTCTGTATATCTTTCTTCCGGGTATGTGTCACTTCACCTAAAACCCATTTCACGTAAACTCTTTTTACTGAGACCAAATCACCTAAAGTTCATTTCACCTAAAACTCATTTTCCCTAAAACTCATTTCACTGACAAGTAGTACAATAAGACAAGTCAAAGGTATATGTCCATTTCCCCACTGTAGTGCAATCCTGGAGTTAGTATATATATTAAGGGGGTGTGGGGGGCTTATCCCCCACATTGGGGGTGGGGGGGTTTAGCCCCCCATTTATTTTGGTTTCATGTTGTCTGGTTTTGTTTTACACTATTTGGTAAAAGACAGCTAGGTGGGGGGATATGCCCCCCACACCCCTCCTTAATTTATATTCTAACACCAGGATCGCACTACAGTGGGGAAAAAGACATATACCTTTCAATTGCATTAGAGTACTACTTGTCAGTGAAATTAGTTTTAGGTGAAATGAGTTCTAGGTGAAATGAACTTTAGGTGATTTAGTCTCAGTGAAATGAGTTTAGGTGAAATGGGTTTTAGGTGAAGTGACACGTACCCCTTTCTTCCACATTGCTGTCATTTCTGCCTGCAAATCCTTGCATTTTATAACGTTGTGTCTCTCTGTACATAACACACTGAAATCACTGGGTGTAGCAATTTCAATGATCAATGCTACTTTTGTCTTCATTTCATGAATTGCTATATCTGGTTCAGTTGCATCTATTTTTTGATCTTTTGGTAATGAGTAATCTCGTGTGATATAACCTTCACCATTCTCTATAATGCTTTGTGGCTTATGTTTCCAAAGTTTCTCAACTACTTCAAAATTGTAATGTTTGTACAATCCCCAATGCTGCAGTCTTGCCACATTATTATGCCCTTCAGTGCCATTAGTGTATCACATCCAGTGACAAGATGTACAACTGTTTCCAATTCTGTTTTACATAACTTGCATTTGTTTCTTTCTCCCACATGTTCAGTGGAGCTTGTAAACCAACATGTACATAGTTCACTATTCTGGGACGCTAATATTAATCTTTCATCTTTTGGTTTAAATTCATCTCTCCTTAACCATTCCTGTGTCAAATCCTAAATGGCATGAGGTTGTTCCAGGAGCTTTCTGTACTTGTAGTTATATTTATACCTTTTCAATATTCCTTGCCTTCTCATCTGATCCTTCTCCTTATATTCTTTCTTTTGTTTTTTAGCACATTCAGTTGCTGCTTGATTTTTTTTCTACTTCTTGTTTGATTTCCATTCCCAATTGACATCAATATGCTTCTGCTAAACTAAGCAGGAAATTCAGCTTCGATTTTCTCTTCTCATGCTTTAAACTTTCACTATTTTTGGATCTGTGAGGTCACAGGTATGTATGCAGTCCTACAACTGCAAAGCTATACATGTAATCACTTTTGAGGAGGCCCATACCTCCTTCAGAATTAGGAATACATAATCTTGGTAAACACTGATGTTTATACATTATTGATAAGCATGAAATATTTTTCTTGTTTTCCTTTCAGCTGATCCAATACCATTTGGGATCAATCACCACAAAACTGTAAGTTAGAACAGGAAAAGCAAATTGATTTATAGCTTGGACTTTATTTCTAGATGTCAAGGCTGTTTTCAGTATTAATTTTAGTCTTCTAAAATATTCCTTAATTTGTTTTGTTCGAATTTGTTCACATTTAACTGTCATTCAGCATTTCCCAGATACGTATACACTCCCTTCTGTTCAAGTTCGTTTACATCACATTCCTGTCCCAGACTGATAATTTCTTGGTGCTGCAGCTTTCCTGTTTTAAATGTTGCTTTTCAACATTTATTAAGACCAAATGACATTTTTAAATCATCTAAGAAATGTTTGATCACTTGCAGTTGTGCTTTCAGCTCCTCATCTGATGAACTATATAGTTTTAAATCATCTACAAAAAGAAGATGAGAAATCTTTGCACCTTGTTGTTTTCTGGGAGCCAAATTATAACCATGACCTAATCTATTAAGTAGATAAAAGAGCAGCTATGATAAACAGTCACCCTGAATATCCCCCTTTGAAGTTTTATTCCTGGGTTAATCACTTGCCCTTTACCATGACTTACCTCCTAAGTAGTTTTGTCATTGTTTCATGGTCACTGTAAGGTAATGTAGGGTGTGTTTTATACATTTGTAAGCACTCCTTTATCCATGATTGTAGGATGTTGCCAAATGCTTTTTTGTAATGTATCTATGCCATATTTAGATTCTTCTCCTTTTGACAATTCTCCTATACAGCTTTATTTAACAACAAATGCAGTTTGGGCACAAACTAGGTTGTCCAGAGCCACTTTAAGTGGCCAGTGTAGTCAAGGGCAGGGTAGAAAGGGAAGATTAATGGAGGGGCAGGGGACTTGGGGGGGGGGTGTTAGAAAGGATAGAGAGTTTGGGTGGGTAAGGCTAAGAAAGGGTTAATTTGGAGTGAGGAAGTTTGGGGAGGAAGCAGCGTAAGCACAGGGTGTGGTTTAAGGTAGTTATATGAGGGTAACAGAGTTGAGAGAATAGTTTTTGGCATAAACTTGCACAGACATTTTTGCATGGATTATGGTTGTTAGATGGTGGGTGACTGATTGAGTGGCATTTAACTGGTGTTTGAATGGTTGGGTTTGCAGGTTCAATAGTGGGTGGCGCGGTGGTTGAGTGTGGGCTAGGAGGTCAGTGTTGGGTCCATTTCAGTTGCATGCAGCAGGGAGGGTTTCATTGGCAGCCATGAGTTGGTGGTGTTGGGGATTGCAGGGATCATGGGTGAAAGCATGGCCGTGAGTAACAACTGTTGATTGAGCATGTGAGAAGCAAGATCAACAATCCAGTTTATGCCTCTCAACTAGCCAAGTTTTCACAGAATTTTCAGATCTTGACTCATAATCTTAGTTCATTCCTCATGAAATTTGTGGTTTGCTGGATTTTGTGCCAAATTAGTGAGGACTGAGTTTGGTTGTAAACAGTGGCAGTTGAGTTTCAGACTGCATATCCTTCAGGAAATGCATGGTAACAAACAAGTTTTTATTCTATCTGCTGGCTTAGTTTATAAGAGCAATATGTGAGAGTTGCACTATTTTCTGAGCTTTGTCCCACCATTACTGTTGGCTTGTCCAGATTTTTCTGCTGACTGGTTGAGGGGTATGTCAGTTGGGTCTGGGAATATGATGAGTTTTGTTCGGGTGGGATGCTGTGAGGGTCAGGGTGATTATCGCTTAGACATAGTGACTAGGTTTGTGTTTTTTTTTCCTTGCTGGAATGGGAAGCATGGTGGATTTGTGGGTATGAGATGGCCATGATTAACAGCCATAAATCACATGCACATAGTGCAATTAACAGTCTGGAGTTACATCAAGGGTCATGCGTGCCATGCTAGGATAAGCGCACTACAGCTCTCAGCTGTATGGATTTTTACAAAATATGTGGGTGAGTTTGGGATAATGGTTAAGGTATTCCCCTCATCAACACAAGGTGCAGGGTTTGATTTTAGCAGGTTTTGCCTTATAGTTTGGTCTGTTCCTCACTGACTTTGTGGTTTTCTAGCAGCGTGAATTTAAGGAATAACAGCATTTCTTTATGTTTCAGGCTTAATATCTTTCGGGAGATGTCAGGGAACGTGCCCTAACATAAACCCTGTTATCTAGTAACTTCGTAGGTTTACAAGAGCAGCATTTAAATCTGTTCCTATTTTGGGCCTTTGCTTCCCCCCCCCCCCATTAATTCAGGCTTGTTCAGATGTCTTGCACTAAGAGGTTGAGAAGCATGCAGCCCATTGTGGTAACTGGGGACAGTATACATACCTTATACACATACACACACACACACACACACACACACATATATATATATATATATATATTCCATCATCTCTCTCTCTCTCTCTATAAATATATATATATATATATATATGTGTGTGTGTGTGTGTGTGTGTGTGTGTGTGTGTGTGTGTCTGTGTGTGTGTGTGTGTATATATATATATATATATATATATATCTATATCTATATACATATATAAATATATATATATATATATATATATATATATATATGTATATATATTTATATATATATATATATATATATGTATGTATATATATATATATATATATATATATATATCTATGTATAGGGTCTATATTAGAACACCGAACTTTTAAATTTTTGAGCATACAGAACAGCAAATCTTTTCCTAGGGAAAAAATTTGCTGTTCCAAAACACATACACACAACATAAGCACACCAAACAAACAGCAATCCACACACATACACCTAAACTCTTACACCTAACCCTACACTAAACTATACATACACCATTAACTATCCACTTACCTTAACCCAAACCCTAACCCTAAGGTCCGTCACTATCGCACAGTCACCTCACCCGCGCCCTAACCCTAAATCACCTACCCGCCCTAATCCTCACGTCCACACAATCGCACACTTACTTGACCCATGTCCTAACCCTAACTCACCTAACCCCGCACTAACCCTCATGTCCACACAGTCATACACTTACCTGAACCCGACCCGTAACTTTCCACCACAGTACTGAAAATACCGAAGCAACCAAAACGGACAACCAAATTCTTTCCCTAGGAAAAAATTCGGTTTTCTGTTTCTTCGATATTTTCAGCGTTCGCTGAAAATGGGTCGATATTAAAACACTCGAAATTTTGAATGTTCGGTGTTCTAATATAGACCCTATATATATGTATATATATCTATATGGGAACACTTTATAATCCCAAAATTCTGAAATACCGAATTTCAGATTATAAAACCGTAAGCTCAAAATTTCGAAACCCCAGAAGCGCGAATTTCAAAATCCCGAAGTATGGAGATTTTGAAGTACCGCTTCTGGTGTTGCACTGTGTGAAGGGATAGCTGGAAGTTCAGGTAAGTATTTATGTTTAAGGGTTTTGGTTAGGGTCTTTCGTGTGTGTCTGTGTGTTTGGTTACTGTGATCTGTGTGTGCGAGAGGAATGTAGCTTGTATGGTGGTGTTTTTGTGTGTTTGTCTTTGTAGTGCGACTGTGGAGTTAGTATATTTAAGTAGGTGGGTGTGGGGGTTGCAGCCCCCCCACATGGGGGTGCAGAGGGGCTTGCCCCCCTGCTTGTATGCAGTGCAGACTTGAGTGTTTGTGTGTTGGGGGAAGCTGTGTGTATGTGTGTGTGGTGTATGGTTAGTGTAGTGTTCATGATTTTAAAATTCGCGCTTCTGGGGTTTTGGGATTGTCAGGTTTCAGCTTTATGATCTCAAAATTCTGAAATTTGGTATTTCAGGATTTCGGGATTATAAAGTGAATATATATATATATAAAATGTGTGTGTGTGTTTACATATATATATATATATATATATATATATATATATATTTATATATATATATATATATATATATATATATATATATATATATATATATATATATGTATGGGAACACTTTATATGGTATTTATAATTTGGGTATCAAGTGGCAAATGGTACTTAGGGTACAACAGGATTTAGTGTCTATGCAGTGGAAATGACCTGGTATTGTTATAGTGTGGTCTGACAGTGCCACACTTAGTGTGGCAGAATGCTTGGCAATTTGTAAATTTTCATTTGTCAAGACATTTGGAATTGGGGGCATTCATGCCATGGAGCACAGGAACTTTGACGATACAGACCCAGTGTGGTTTCGGAAAGATGGAGTGCACTTAAGTGACTTAGGGTTGGACTTGTTTAACGTAATCTTGCATTTTTCTTTGAGGGTCTGATTAAAAGACTGGAGTAGGTGAGGGAGAAACAGCCTCTGTCAGGCTGGTGGGCACAGAACAGGGGCAGGCTTGCTCTCTTCTGTTCCCCCCTCTGGTGTTGGATTGAGTTTGCAAAGGGATTGATTGGCTATGGACGTGAATGGGGTTACTCTGCTTCTGATAAGTAAGGGTAAGTGAGTGGTTAGGGCAACACTGCTTACTTTGGGCAGGGTGAGCAGACTATGCTGCCCTGGTTAATTGTTATATAAAGTTATGTTAACACTGTGATTAATAAAGATTATGTGGCATTACTGAATGGTAATTAAGAATACGTTCAATAAAGTGATGCTAAATTTCTATTCAATGAAGGTCGTCACATGCGATTTTAGTGTGGAGTTGTTATGAAATGGATCTGGACAAATGATTCTTTATTCCACATTACTTTCTTTTGTTACCAGTCTGTTCTATTGCCATGGTTGCGTTTTCTTCTAAATGACTATGAACTCTGTCGGCATCAATTCCAGTATATAGTTTATACATCATCAGAAGGCAAGTTATTGGCCTGTAGTTTTTAGCATAGCTTGCAGGTTCACTGTTAAGGATGAATATCATTTTGGATGTGCATACAAGTAGTTCTTACTCAGGGCTAAATCTTCATTTAATTGTTAATACTTTTAGGCAGAAGTTAGGTATTTCACCTGGGCCTGAGGATTTCCAGTTAGAAGTTATTTTTAATTTTGTTTCAATTTCTCTGGCCATTACTTCATTCCATCTCATATCCTGTACATTTGAACTTCTTACTGTTTCTGTTGATGTCAGCAAAGTAGGAGTTGTTTTGTTAGCCAACAACACAGTAACTCAGGACAGTAAAGCATTGCTCTGATTCACTGATTCATCTACAGCAGGAAGAGACGGTTTTATGTTTGTATTACAGGAACTACATGCAGCCATAAGAGGAGGTCTGGGCTTCTGCAGTTTTTAGAATTTAAACCAGGTGATCCCAGGCAACTCAAGATAATTGAGAGATATGGTATCATGTATATTAGTTTCACATTTCTACTACTAGCATAGTGTTAAGTATTAGTAGACCAGAGTTTAGCTATGTGATGCCTAGCCCCTTATTTGAATTAAGTTACCCCATTATTTGTCACTTTTTGTTTCTCAAGAGTGTATGTTTCTTATTGCAACTTTAGACTTAAAAGTACACAATTCAATTTTTAATAAGTTATCAACTAATAAGCATTCTACTAAAATTAATTTCGTTTTTAGGATTACTTTGCAACACCTACTTCATTTAAATCTGCCTACTACTAGAATTTTTAATATTTTCATTTCACTGATGCTATCACCTTTCAACTACAGTTTCAAAATATCTTTGGAGTCATGCACCTTATCACCTTATTTTAAACTTGTTTATCACTAAAAATTGAATTCTTAAATTTAATGGCTTGTACTGTCACTGTATTTACTATGCTGCACACTGCTAAAAGGGGACCTGTGTCTAGCTTATAAGGCATCCTCTGACCCAATGATAATGGATCTACTGGCCACCCAAAATTAAATGACATCAGAAATACTCATTCCAGGGACCTAAACCTCTTTTGTGACTTAAACAGAATGGTTTGTAGAGACTGGTACATTTGTTAATCGGGAAAGTCCGATTTGGAATGAGCCAATTTCCAGTGGAGGCCCATTGAGAAATGCTCCAGATGCATGTCTTTGTAACGTGGGAGGAAACCGGAGCACTCAGAGGAAACCCACATGACCGCAGGATGGACATGCAGACTCCACACAGAAGGCACCCCAGCCAAGAACCAAACCGGAGAACCTCTTGCTGTAAGGCAACAATGTTACCATTGCACCACTGCGCCATCCACTCTCTTAGAGGTTACTCCTACTCTCAAACAGACTTCCCATTCATATAAAACAAAGTTTATCCCTGTCCCTATTCAAGAGTAACCTTTATCGATGCATAATAATGAAGAAATATACCATAGGACTGCCCCTGTTCTCTGACCCAGTACTGATGGACCTACTGCAGATCCACAAAGTATATTGTATCAGAAATTCTTGTTCCAAGGACCTAAACCTCTTCTGCAACTTTAATAACATGGTATGGAGAGAAAGGTACAGCTCTCAGAGGTTACCACTACTCCAGATCAGACTACCCATCCATGTAAAACAAAGTTCATCCCTGCCCCTATTCAAGTATAACCTGGATCTATGGATAGATATGAAATTTATCCCAGAACTACCCCCTGTACTACCTAGATAGAGGCAGCACCTACAAGTTCTTTCCTACAATATGGCCCCTATAAATACTCAATAGTATTACCCCAGAATTAAGCACTGTCTCACCCAGAACTAATCACTAGCCTGTGTGCAGTACATAATTGTAGGCCTGGAAATAGGTAAGGGTAATTTGAACTAATAAGAAAATCATCTAGGCTTAAACAGCCCCACAAGAGAGGTTAACTTAGTATTCACCTATGAGCTTATAAGTTATCCCAACGTTAGCCAACAGTCCTTTTTTTAAGTTTATGAGAGTCTGTGTAGTCAGTCCTCTAGATATCCATGTATGTTTTCAATGGCTCTCGCCCCATACCATCTTACTCGTGTGCTAACCCTAACACTAGTACTGCCCCAGTCCTCAACCCTACACATTACCTTTCAAAAATGTTTTCCCTAACAGTAGCACTACACAGAACACTTGCACACACCATATAAACACACATGCACAACACTACATTTATCACCACACTTAAACTTTACTCTAAGTCTAACACAAACACTTCACACATATGGACTGATATTCCTAATGCTGAGCTTTCAATATACCTGAAATCTTCAGAATTGGTAAAAAAAATACTTACATTCATTCAAGCAAACCTCACATACCACAGGACAATTCAGTGTTCCAACATCAACTTTTTGGCACTCAGACATAACCACACCCAATCAAAAATACACATCAGCTAACTTTTTAATAAATGCAGCTTCAACAAAGTGAAAAGTGAACATCTATCTATTTATCTATCTATATGACACAGATGAAGGGAGAGACAGTGACGAAGAAAGACACTGTATTGTGTGTGTGTGTGTGTGTGTGTGTGTGTGTGTGTGTGTGTGTGTGTGTGTGTGTGTGTGTGAGAGATATAATTTTTTATATTATTCATTTAATTTGTCAACTGGGTAAGTGGGCTGGTCAGTCATGATCCTTTTCAGCCACAAATCTGTACATTTGTTAACCAGATAATCCCACTCACAAGTGAGTGATTTTACAGGGGTGACTCTAGACCTTTTTTTGGCCAAGTGACTTGCTCAAGATCATACAGGGTGCAAGAAGAGACGGAGGATATGAAACTCACAAGCCATAAGTACTGCATTCCGTTCTCACAAAGATTTTTGGTCTGTATGATATGTCTTGGGACCTATAGTTTAAGGATGCAATCCCCCGCATCGCAGGTTTAGAAAATTTTTCACATTAGTATGATAACAGTAACTCTGTTAACATTATATACTACTATACTACAGGGCAGCAGTCATCCTGAACACCACTTTATAAATGACAGTATCTTATCTATTTGTTAGCTACTTAATTTCTAAATTCAGATATCATGGAATACTTTGAAGTACAAAAATGCACTCTGTTCTGTGGAGGTTGCTGCAGGGGAAATTCTCCTTCCCCTAAAGGCTAGTAACTATGGAGGACCTTTATTCTGGTGATCTTTTTAGCTACAAACTGCTGTAGTCTTTCTAGTTGGGTGATATGATTGAATGGATATATACTAAAATGGGCTTTATATTCTACAGTCGGTATGATCGTGGCACAGTATAGAAGAATAATAACTTTTTTTGATCTGGATGAAATACCTTTACTTCTACCATCGTTTTGTTACAGAGAGTAACTGCTTAATAAACAAAATAAGTGGGAGTCTTTTTATGCCATAAGCCTGTCTAAGAGAAGACAGTGATTAACGTGTTTTATTACATCAGTTTCCTTTCTTTACAGCAGCAAGAGACCTGCAGGCATTAGTAATCTGCAGGCCATTAATGTCTGTCCTGGTAAAGGCTGCAATAAAATAAAAGCAGATAGGACATGAACAAGTATTACAATAAGAGAGCAAATGTAGGCTGCCATAAGTTATGTGGAATGTTGCAGTGCTGCTTTCTTCCTTTAATGGAAGGTAAGGTGCAGGTGAGACAACAAGGACTACAGGAAGGCTACTAGACAGCAGAAACCTAAACCATGTTCCTAACAAGGATTTTCTGAACACAGCCTTTTAAATCAGCACTAAAATATGAAATGTTTCTGACATCATCCTCGGATCTTGTTGTTTTTAAATGAAAAGCACTTAAATAAATCTGAGTCCTTAGTAATGAGCTGTCACAGCAAAATAGTTTGTGTTAAGTGCTTTCCGTACTTATGACAGTGAGGCCTTGCCAATTTAGGCAGCCTGGCTCTAGCTGCATATGTCCAATACCATAAAGGATAACTCCTTTCATTTGAAGACAGCCTACACTCTGTTTATGCAGAGACATGTCTAATAAAAATCTGTCTTGTGACAAAATACAGAATCCAAACCGTTTAAATTTTGTGACCATACCTTTTTAATATTTTTCATTTTGCATGATTTTGTTTATAACAAGGATATAGCTACATCATATTCATCCTTTGTGTGTGTGTGTGTGTGTGTGTGTGTGTGTGTGTGTGTGTGTGTGTGCCTGTGTGCACTTGCACATGCATGCACGTGTACATTTGGAGAAATAGATAAAGTTCCTTTCGGCTACAGATAGTGTTAATTTTTAGGGAATGGAGGTCAAAATACTATGACTATAAAACTCAGATGTGACTGTAGTAAAAACAGGGTCATTGTAAATAGGTCACAGCGACTGTGTAATTATAATCCAGTCTTTTATATAAATGAGCTCAACATCAATATTATTGCAGCACTTAACACTGGGTGTGCTATCAATCTTTTCTAGGTCACATCGTCATTTAGTATGGGTAGCAATTTTTCTTCTGCTTTCTTGATTTCTGCATAAATATGACAAGGTAACATAGTTTGAAACTATGTTAGTAAATTATGTGGGAGGGGAAACACTTAACATAACAAAGATGTAGAGTCAGGTCTGTTTGATGGAAAAGATGTGAATTATTCACCAAAAAGCAACATGATAAATCACATGAGTACCCTATGCATCCATGCCCGTCTGTACAAAAACAATTTACTGAGTACTGGCATATATTATTTCATTAAATTCTCCAGCAATTTTAGAGATGTCATGCTTACCATCTTTTAAAACTCTCTAAGAACTTTCTTTGCTCTTTATTGATTTACTTCCTTGAATATGTCACTGTTCATTGTGTGACATCAACCCATGACAATGTAATGTTATTGTATAAGGTGAAGAAGTGAGAGGTATGCCACGACCCATCCCATGTCAGAACAATACACGTCACTTGATTCCGTCCATAAAAGTCAGAAGGGCAGGAATACCCTGAAAGATGGCAATTATAGCTTTACTGTTACTTTAATTAGCTAAAATATCTGAATTTATCTAGTGGAACTATATTTTTGTTTATATGTTTAAAGCTCATGAGGTAATGGATCTGTAGCTCTAAGACTCAAAGCCATCATGTTTCTTTTCATTTTGCATTCTGCCCACCCTTTGTTCTCCCATCTGACTCATTTTCAAATGATAAATCCTTCTTGCTCCTCTGTCCCATAGTTATCTAATTTCCTGTCAGTGTGACACTGAGTTGTAATGCTGCTATGGTCAGCTGTTTGGTGTCTGCAAAAATACTTCACATCAACACTGGCAAATGCTTAAGTATTATGGGTTTGAATTAACCTTCACAGATTTTTCTCTTCAAGAAAGAAAGGATCTGGTGGTTGGACTCAGGGTTATACTCCTCTCAGTACAGACCTACTGCTTCACACATGCAATATCACTCCTTACGTGTTCCACAATTAGTGCTTCTTCAAAAATAAAGTGTGTCTTAGCCAGCCCAGTGGCATAGTGGGATAAAGCCCTTACTATGGTCCAGGTAACCTGTGTTCTATTACAGTCTTGGGTATCTGTGTTGCTGGCAAGAGGATGGGTGTGTCCATCCTGGGAGGTTGGGCATGTGATGGGCACCCAAAGTTTTTGAAGTTTCCTGGCATAGGCTATTGATCCAACTGCTAAATGTTCTCTATAGGTTTGGAGGCACAACTTGCTGACATCAACTTCATGCAGAAGTGTGGAGCAGATTGGTGCTATTTGTCCTCTGCATATCCTCTTAGGATGTTAGACACTTATGCTGGGCTGGGCTGGGGAACCTGCTTAGGCTTAATGAAAGGCTTAAATTTCTCATACAAGTCAACCACATCCAGCTCATAACTCAACCTACTAGACCCAATTTCAACACCTCTCTCCACTCCATCCTAGATCTCTTATTAATTAAAAACCTTCTGTTATCTCAAACATCACCATCCAACCACCATCTTTCAGTGACCACTGCCCTATCATTTTCCATATCCATCATCCATATGTGAATATGACTCCAAAGCTCATATCTTTCTGTAACAGATCACAGCCTAACATTAACAAACTTAAATCCACCATCTCCTCAATGGACTGGTCACCAATTCTGAATTCAACTGACCATAACATTGCTGCAAAATTGCTAAGCTCTATACTGGCCTAACTGCAAAATTCATGCTTCCCAGTTGTCCAAAGACTCTACAAAACAGAAATGAATGAATGGTAAACATACAAGCTTAAAGCTCTTCAACAGTTCAGAGAAAAGGCATGACATTCTTGAAAAACCCTTCCCACTACCATAAACAGGCAATGCTACACTCAGCTCGCAACTTTGCCAAGCAAGCAGTACACCATCATAAAAGTCATCTGATGTGATCATAATAAACCTCACTAATAAAAACACTCTAAAACTTCTGGACAGATGTCAGCCATCTTACAACTATCTTAACCCTACATCCTTCCCTCCATGAACTCTACACCCTCTCAAGTCACTGCCTCTGATTTCCTTTCTTATTTCAGCAGTCTTCCTATCCCTTACTCTAGCCAGTTCCAAACTGCTTCTGCCACCTCCACCTCCACTCCATACGTTCCTTCATTCTACTTCAGAGCTATCACATTCAAAGACATCTAAATGCTGTTCAAATAAATTAAACTTGATAGCCCCCCTGGTACAGACAAACTTCAACCATGATGAACCAAAAACTCCAGACCAGTCTGGGGCATATAAGTATAGGCTACTTTGAAAGTCATTACATCTATAGAAATATATTTTTTAATAAGCATGTACATAGATATTTTCAATTTATTGATGATTTGATATTTATATGTAAAGGTGGACGTGATCAAGTTAATAGGTTTATAGATGAGTTGCATGAAAATGAAGTTGGAATGAAATTTGATGGTTTGCGAATGGGTGAGGAAGTCAATTATCTGGATGTAACCCTAAAGGGAAGAGAGGGATTATGTATTAATACTAGCATTCATAGAAAATTTAAAGAAACTAATTTTATTTTACATGGAGAAAGTTTTCACCCACCACATACTATTAAATCCATCCCCTATGGTGAATTTTTAAGGGTAAAAAGGTTATGTCGTGACCCAACAGAGGCAAAGAAGGAATTAAATGAAAGTTATAAAAAAATTTGTAGAAGAGGTTATAAGGAGGCTGATGTAATAAAAAGTTTGGATAAGGTTACAAAAAATAAAGGGAATGGAAACAGCTAAAGGAGAAATAATGATGAAAAAGAACATATTTACTTTACCTCTACTTATTCTGTAATGTCGCAAAAGATAACGGAACAAGTTAAATATTTTTGGAATGTAGTGAAAAGAGAGGTGGATTTTTTACACTGTAAAAAGTATGCTTTTCCTTCAGAAGAGGGAGAAGCTTAAAAGATTTTTTTAGTACACAGTAAATTTAAAATGTCTAATATGAATATGTATAAACAAATAGACAGGCAGGGCACTTTAATATGTGGAAAGTGTAGTGTGTGTAAATATGTAGTGAAGGAATTTGAAAGTATAAATGGAATAGTATTTCAAACTAATGGAATGTTTGATTGTAACACAGAAGGAGTGGTTTATGGGCTAAAATGTCCGTGTGATAAATTTTATGTAGGAGAAACGAAAAGACAGTTCTCCTGCAGGTTAAAAGAACATGTAAGAGACATAAAAAATAATAAACAAACAAGCCCTATAGCAGTGCACTTTAATGAATTTCATAATGGTAACCCGTTAGGGTTACAAGCAACAGTTTTAGATAGGGTAGAGATGAATTTGTATATGAGCGAACAACAAGCAAAATGTCTATTAAGAAAAAAAGAAGTTGTCATGATTTTAAAGTTCAAAACAATGAACCCTGTGGGTTTAAATCAAGAATGTATATGGAAAAGTGTGCTATAATGCAGTACTGTATGTTTTAATGGATAACTTATTTATTTTTAATTGTTTAATTATGTAATGGGGTAATCTAGTGTGTATAAAATGGGGGGTTGTGATTATCTGAATGTATACTCTGATAAAGGCGAATCAAGCCAAGATGCTAGAGAAAACAAGTTTCCTGGATTTGTTTTATTAAATATTCCACAAAATTGCACCGTGACTGGTCTGGAGTTTGTGGTTCATCATATTTTCATTTTCCAGAAGTGGTTTACAAAACTTCAACCATGGTTTATTTATCACTGCAGAGACAACATCAAAACAAATTGAAATAAATGTACTACTTGTGTATTACAATTATGCCTAATAAGAGGAAAAATGCCTTTGTAAAATCTCTTCCTAAGAAACTCAGTCTCTCAAATCCCTCAGACTTCTGGCCATCTTCTATCCTCCCTACCCTAGGAAAGATTCTAGAAAAGTTACTTTACTTGCAAGTCACTCAATACATCAAGTAATTCCACCTTCTCTCTCAAACGTAGCATGGCTTTTAGTCAGCTCAGTCCATCCACAGCTATTTGGGCACTCACTGACAATATTCTTCTTGTAATATATATTTATTTTTATTTATTTAACATTTGTTTACCAGGAAAGTCCGACTGGGACAGAGTCCATTTTCAGCAAAGGCCTGGGGAGAAATGCTCCAGACGCATATCATTGGATTGCCGGAGGAAACAGGAGCACCCAGAGGAAACCCATACAAATTCAAGGAGGATGATCAAACTCCACACATAAGACACCCCAGCTGAGAATCAAAGTGGAGAACCTCTTGCTGTGAGGTAACAATGCTATGTGCTGCACCACTGCGCCACCGACATACAAAGGAATTATTACTAGAGCCATTTTTATTGACCTGTACAGAGCTTTGATCTTATTAATCACTTAGTTCTGTCTCACTGAACTAAGCTTTAGTGATAACACACTAACCTCTTTCAAAAATTATTTCTGTTAGCTACAATTTCACAGTGAATTTTAACTCATCAACCTCCCCAACAATCCCACTGCAGAAAGGTGTCCCCAAAGGATCTATTATGGCAATCCTCTTTTCTATCTACATTAACAAACCCACTTTTGACAAACCCCATCTCCGTTTCCTGCTTTATGATGATAACATGGTCATATTTCACTCCAACACTTCTATCAGTTCTCTTGAATTTGAACTTCAGGTTGATTTTCATGCCCTTATTCAATGGGAAAATAATAAACAATTATTGCTTAACTCATCTAAAACAAAAACAATGTATTTTGATTCTAGGCAAAAGCTCATGTCTATCTTCATATATCTAGAAATCTAGAATCATCTGATTAACACTTTCCAAATGTCACTTCAATCAAATACCTAGGGATTAAGTTGGACCCCTTCCTAAATTTTTATTTTCATCTGGACTACACCCACACAAAATTCAACTCTCTGCTATTCTAGGTTAATATGATCTCCCTTTTCTTACAGGCCCTGTAGGAATGCCATAGGTAAAGGTATCTCACTGGTTCAGATAGAATATTGTCTCCCTCTGATTGCTGCAGTCTCTAAAAGAAATGTATCCAATACTCATATCACCCCAAATGCCATATGCAGATTCATTGCTCTCTCCTGAAGAACTGAAAACCACTGCAAAGCCATTGAAAAAGCTCACTGGATACCCATGAAACAATGTACAGACTTTCTACTTGCCTCTCAGCTGTTTAAACTTACCAAGAATGAGATCTTCCCCTCATTAGCCTCCAAACTATTCAGAGATGCACCAATATACAACCTTAGAAATCGTAACCACTTAGGTTCTCTCCTCCAAACCCCCCAAACTAGGCTTCACTACACAGACCATGCTTTCTCAATTCTTGGTCCCAAATTGTGGGAATCTCTCTCTTCTTTTCTTAGACGTCATTCCTCTTACTCCATTTTCTGATCAAAACTAAAAGCACATTACAAGACTCTAGAAAATGCAACTTCTCTTTGGTAAAATAGTTTAACCTCTTCCTCACCTACTTCCTTCTACATAGCTTGCTCTGACTATACTTTTCATTGTGGCTCAGCTCAAGATATCCACTTCATATATAATGCAAGTATATATTGTGTTTTTTTCAGTCACACTGTATATATCTTGTTTATTTTCAATTTATTTACCATGTAATTGGGCTGCTGACCCTTTTCAGCCATGACCTGGGTACAGATATATTAAGATAAGACTATGCAAAGTAAGTTACATTTTGTAGTACGTACAAGAGAAATATATAAAATGTAAACATACAAGGAAAATATGTATACGTGAATTAATATATATATATATATATATATATATATATATATATATATATATATATATATACATATATATATATATACATACTGTTAAACAACAGTTTAAGATTCTGAATTCTACAGCTCTCTTCCTTAACTTGTATCATGAAAGCATGAACATATGGCATCCTCAAATTGGATTTGTTTTAAAGTATTTTTGAATGCTAGTAAAGGGTTGTGGCACTTAACTTCATTTGATAGATGGTTCCACACAACAGGTCTTGTTCAGAAGAAGGCTTTTCGTCCTATAGCTAGTTTGAATCTGGACATGGAAAGTGTAAGAAAGTCATCTTAGCTGTTTTTGTGTGTAATTTTGGTCCTTCGGAGAGGTAGTTTCCTTTTGAGAGGAGGACAGTATCCTGTTCTAAGAATTTTGAATATAAGTCTTCCTAGTAAGAGGGTGGCTGTACCTAGTACTGCCTGTCAGTGCATTGTCTGAAGTAGTTCACAATAATGTGTTCTTTTGTCCATCCACAAGTGCAAATTTACATAGCTTTAATTCAGTTAACTATAATTTTTGACACTTATAGAGTGCGTGCAGAGTAGAAGTAAGGCATACTCTAGTTTATGAAATAGTATATTTAGCTATAGGTTTACAGGAAGCGGGTCTATATTACCTAATCGAAAATTAAGTTAGTCAAACCAGATTTAACATCGAAAGTCACTTCATCAAACTCAGTGTTGTGGAGGGCTGTGCCCCCCCCCCACCCCCTGCTAATTAAATATACCAACTCCGAGATCGCACTACAGGCTATAGTAAAGGGAAATTTTGGGCAAATTTTGCAGTCTTCACTGTACCATGATGTCACTATCAACAGCTCGATGAAGTGACTTTCGATGTTAAATCTGGTTCAACTAACTTTTCGATTACATAATATAGACACCAGGAAGCAGCGGATATTAGGTGGAGTAGTCTGTAACATCATCTTAATTGCGAAATAACTTAGCAGTAAACTTCTCCATGTGATTACTGAAGTTAAGGAGAGGGTCCAGTTTTATCCAATAGCATTTTTGTTCTTTTACACTGGGAACAGTTTTAACTTTGGAGTCTTTAATTATTAGTTCTGGTAGTGAGTGAAGTTTTCTTACACTTGGAAAAAAAATATTAGTCTTGGCAGAGTTGACTAGTAATCATCTATTGTCTTTATACTCTCAAGACGACTCTGATATTCACTTTACATAGTAATATACGTATACCTTTCATTTAGTCTTTTATTTTGTATACAATGTCATGATTCTATTGTTTTTGCCCCAGTCTGAGGCAAAAATACATCCTGTAGGATCAGTGTTCTACCCCAGTTAACAAACTCAAATTAAGATAAATGAAATCAAAACGTAATAATCAGAACTCTGCTTTTGCACTACTTAAAGAACACTATCAAGCTCAAACTCCTGCAGCTTGGATTATTAACATGGCCTAGGATGTTTTTCCAAACCTTAAACTTCCAACTCCTTCCACTGAACAACTGGACCATGAACCAGCTTTTTTGCTTCTTTTTGCTATAGCCTCAGGTTTTTATACCAACTCCATAACATTAGATGTCTCAAAATATTTAAATACCTTATATTGAACTGCTCATGTAACATTTTACAAACTAGATTCCACACATATACTTAGGCTTCAATGTGTCTAGCTTTTGGCACTCATCTGTGATTTTGGGCAAACTGGCAGACCTTACCATGGAAAACTCGGTGGGCTAAAAGGCTTGCTTTTACTTGGCAGCTGTATTTTAACTTTCATTTATTATCATTTTCTAACCCTGCACTGAAACATTGCATTCTATAGAGTCATCTCATATATTACTATCAACTTATTTCTGTGTTAAAAGATGACTTTTATTTGACCGTGAATGATACCATCATCAATTCTTCCCTCCTACAGTTGGTTGAAGTCACATTTAAATCAAGTTTCCTGGTCAGATTTAATATGTTTATCCTATTTCAAAATCTTGATTGATGTACAACATAATCCCGCATTGAACTTTGTGCTTACCTACACACAACAGACAGGTAAAGATACTGATGATAAACAGCTTACTGCCATATTGAGTTCCCCTTTCACACTCACCTCCTCTCCAAAATGGAGGCTATTTGCTTGGCAGTCTCTCCATAGGCTTTTCTTGACAGCAGATATTTTATCCAGTTTCCAGCAGCTACATTGGTCTGTTGGAGATGTCAGCAAGAGCAGTTTGATGTGTCATTGAAGCATATTATTTGGAATTCTCCACTTTTACAAAAGTTTGGGTCAAATTTTTACAGAAAAAATACAGTCCCATTTTTTCCACCTTTATCTATGCACTGGGAGAAATTATCCTATAAAGTCATGCTGAGGAAATTTTTGATTTAAATTCATTTTTTTCCATACTGATCCTAACAGCTAAAAAGACACTAGAAGTCAAGTCTATGGAATCTCCATCTATATAAGAATGCTGGCAACTCCTTTCTGACATACACACACACACACACACACACACACACACACACACACACACACACACACACACACACACACCACACACACACACACACACACACACACACACACACACACACACACACACACACACACACACACACACACACACACACACACACACACACACACTCACTCTCACACACACGCACACACACACACACACACACATATATATATATATATATATATATATATATATATATATATATATGTATATGGGTCTACTTCACACCATCAAAACCCCAAATCATCGAATCACACATCACTGAGATAAATTCGGCAAAACTGCAAAGCATCAAAACTGTAAACATCGAACACGACTTCATCGAAAACAGCCCCAGACTATAAAAAAAGTATACAAACTCCACCTACATCCTACCCACCACCGCAAACATGGGAAACCTAAAGTATCCAATCCTACATTTTTTCTGCCCCCATGCACCTCCACCTCCACACCCCCAGCAAATTAAATACACCAGCTCCAAGATCGCATTATATTGTAGATGAGGGTAAACACCCATGGCACGCCCACATCTATCCAACAGCCACCCAGTGAGGTATACATGTACAGCATCTCCTTTCTGTTTAATAGTGTTGCTACAGAGAAACAGAAAGTACCATCAGTTTGATGAAGTCAGTGTTTGACGATGTCGGTTTTCGATGCTATGCAGTTTCATTGTATTCTTCATAATGATATGTGATTCAATGAATCTGGGGTTTCAATGGTCTGAAGCAGACCTAGATATATATATATATATATATATATATATATATATATATATATATATATATATATATATATATATGGGTCTACTTCAAAACATTAAATTCTCATAACACTGAAACTCAAAACACTGGGCCCATAACATCGAAAACCCAAAACACTGAAAAGTCAGAACACTGAAACTTTGCATTATAACACTGAAAACTACAACGCACATGTAAATAACATTCCCTCCAGTTATAACAACACCAAACTAACAAATACACTTTTTACTATGTTTCTGCAGGGGGTCAAGCTCCCCCTGTACCCCCATCGCGATCACCATACAGAATGATTGCATGATTGGTATAACTTATATGTATACTTATCCTACATATTAAAATGTTTTACCAGCTAAATGCATCCTTGCAAATATCATATAGAGAGCATACTTAGATCTTGTTATATGAGAACTGATTTTCTTTCTTTTTATGAGTGTCCACCCTATTTGGTTTTATTTTACTTTATCACATTTGGTCATATGTCATTTTGTTCTACTTTTATATTAAATTATTGCATTTTACTTAAGTCAAAATAAGTGACATCACAAGTGACTGTACCCAAATTAACTTGAGTTTCTGTCAGTGCTAGAATAAATTCAACAGCTCTTTAGTTAACATTTATACAGCTATCAGCTCATATATTATATTGTGTAATGAATAAATCTTTTACCTCATTCTACCGTTACTGGTTTATTTACGTTTTATAATGTCAGACGATTATTATCTAATGTAATTGTTTTTCAATGCTCACTACCTATCAGTTGATGTTACAGTTCATTTTATTGTGATAAAACACCCCATGGCAGCAATATGACATGTGATCTCAGGACGCCATAACATGTTGCTATTGCACATTCTCCCCAACCTTATTAGAATGAGTCTAGAGGATGATTAAGGAGGGGTAGATAGACCTGATGATTGATGGAGGCACTGGAATACACTAAATGGTTGGCTGTATGGCGAGAAAAAAGTGCATAAAAAAAGCATCAAAGCATGTCATGCCTCTACAGAATTGGA